>NW_021244178.1:0-667 GCF_002162155.2 Triticum dicoccoides | reverse complement strand
GAAAAACAGTGATGAATGATGTTCTTTGACTTTCAGGGCCAAAAAGTCCTGCTTAAGGCCATATTTGAGGGCACTCCGGGCCTCCTGGCGCAAGCAGAGAGTACTTTCTGGATTCGCGCGCTCGCCGCCAGCTGTTTGAGTACTTGTGGGTCCGACACGGACTCCGAATGACAAAATTATGACCGTTTTAGTGAACATCTCTCCATTCTATGGCAGTACTTGAAAGTACTTCATTTTCTTGTGCGCTTTTTGCCTGATTGCCCCAAAATTTCTTGTCCTCTATAGAGGAGATATTGTTTCCACATATATATTGAGCAATGCCAGGAATGCCCTTTCGTTCTTCGCTTTCACGCGCATGAGTTACAGCATGCCATCCGGCGAAAACAAGGAGAATAAGGCATATAGCCGCTGGATTTTCTTCAATTTACGGCCAAATGAGATTGCCCGGATCATAAAGCATCTGCAGAAAGGTACGTTTGTCCCTACAAGGGGGGCTAATGTCTATAAGCAACATAATCTCTCGAATTTCCTTCAAAAGGAAGTGCCAATGCGTTCAGAAACTTGTCTAAAAAACAGTGACGAATGATGTTCTTTGACTTTCAGGGCCAAAAAGTCCTGCTTAAGGCCATATTTGAGGGCACTCCGGGCCTCCTGGCGCAAGCGGGGA
>NW_021244177.1:0-1149 GCF_002162155.2 Triticum dicoccoides | reverse complement strand
GTCTTTTCCACGGTTAGCCCGGGCCTTGATGCTCTTGGCAGCAAACTCTGCATCGTCGCCGAGCCACCTATCCACTAAACTCGCCCATCCGTCATGCCTTCCATAGCACCAACGATGAACAACCTATGCAAATTTTGGAATCATGACATGTGAGCACGAAATATATAGTTGACTGCTTGAAACAATCATAAGTTAGTAATAGTTACCATCATGAACTGCTCCCTGTTCAAGGTAAGTCGTTGCCTCTGCGCTTGAGTTTTGGTCATCTTTTGTTGCAGGTAGATGTGGTAGTACTGCGAGACGGCAACCTAGCGCACCTCGTACTGCAACTGATGAGCTTTCTTCTTCGCAGCCGCAAGCAAGACCACGTCGGCTCTGGCCTTGTGCTCGTCAAGAACTCTATAGAGTTGCTGCAATCATGCAAAAACCAGAAGCAAACAAGGAATGAGTTGAGTGATTCAACGATAAACTATGAACGAAAGTGAAGACAAGTGATTCAGAAGAGAACTTACCCAAAATTTGGTGATCACGGCCTTAGCGGCCGTCCCGTACTCCGTGTTGCTGCAAGCCTCGTAGTGGGCCCAGCTCGTGGCCAAAATCCGCAGCTGCGGGTCCCTGTCTGGCCGCGGGCAGAATAGGCCAGGCCAAAACTCCTTCAATAGGACAGTGATAAGACCGTTCGGTTTACGGCCCTTTCCGCGAAGGATCCAGTTTCTACAAAAGAATCAAATGATTGCCATGTGTACAATAAGAAAATGTTGTCATGTGTTGAAAATATGATCGAGAGGCACTTACTCTGTCCCCACAGGTTCAATGAGCCCCTTGTGCTCCTCGATAGAAGGTGGTGTAGGTAGTCCGGCATTACCACGCAGCCACCCCTGCGGAGCACCCGGTGGCAAGTCACCCCACAACTCGGGATCAACATCCCCTCCACCCTCCTCGCCCTCCTCCTCACCCTCCTCCTCGCCCTCCTCCTCCTCGCCCTCCTCCTCCTCACCCTCCTACTCCTCGCCATCAGGAACATACTCCTCCTCCTCAGACTCAGAAGGTGCCTCTGTATAGGAGGGCATCGAAGAAGACCCTCCTATTTCGAAAACGGCCCGGAGTTTTTTGCCCCGGCTGCCTCTCCCCCCACCTCCTCCTCCTCTA
>NW_021244176.1:0-911 GCF_002162155.2 Triticum dicoccoides | reverse complement strand
ATTGAGTTTTCCCTTTGAAGTTATCTTATCGGAATGAGTCTTTAAGGATTTGAGAACACTTGATGTGTGTCTTGCCGTGCTTATCTGTGGTGACAATGGGATATTCACGTGATCTACTTGATGTATGTTTTGGTGATCAACTTGTGCGTTCCGTGACCTTGGGAATCTATGCATAGGGGTTGGCACACATTTTCGTCTTGACTCTCCGGTAGAAACTTTGGGGCACTCTTTGAAGTACTTTGAGTTGGTTGAATAGATGAATCTGAGATTGTGTGATGCATATTGTATAATCATGCCCACGGATACTTGAGGTGACAATGGAGTATCTAGGTGACATTAGGGTTTTGGTTGATTTGTGTCTTAAGGTGTTATTCTAGTACGAACTCTATGATAGATTGAACGGAAAGAATAGCTTCATGTTATTTTACTACGGACTCTTGAATAGATAGAACAGAAAGGATAACTTTGAGGTGGTTTCATACCCTACCATAATCTCTTCGTTTGTTCTCCGCTATTAGTGGCTTTGGAGTGACTCTTTGTTGCATGTTGAGGGATAGTGATATGATCCAATTATGCTATTATTGTTGAGAGAACTTGCACTAGTGAAAGTATGAACCTTAAGCCTTGTTTCCTAGCATTGCAATACCGTTTGTGCTCACTTTTATCACTTGTTACCTTGCTGTTTTTATAATTTTCAGATTACAAATACTCATATCTACCATCCATATTGCACTTGTATCACCATCTCTTCGCCGAACTAGTGCGCCTATACAATTGACCATTGTATTGGGTGTGTTGGGGACACAAGAGACTCTTTGTTATTTTGTTGCAGCATTGTTTGAGAGAGACCATCCTCATCCGACGCCTCCCACGGATTGATAAACCTTAGGTCATCCACTTGAGGGAAATTT
>NW_021244175.1:0-407 GCF_002162155.2 Triticum dicoccoides | reverse complement strand
GTAAGTATGAATTCCATCAGTCACATGCCTTTTCCAAGATCGATTTCAAAGCATTTCATTTTTGGCTCAACCTCTTTGCTTTTCATTCTCCCGGAGTATCTCAGTAATTTTGGTGGCGTTCCTCGTCATCATTTGAAGATCGAAGAAGAGTTTTTCCTCTAAATCTTGCCCGTTCTCTCGAAGTTTCGTGGTTCTAGCTTCATGTTATCCTCTCATATTATTCCGTTTGTCAGATATTCTTTCTCACCCATCCGGAGTATGTCAGGAGTTATTTTTCCATTTCTTTTCACCGGAGGCCATCATTCCAGTTATCGTTCTCTATTTATCCCGGTGCTTCGTTCAAGTGTTCTTTAATCAGCTCATGATCAATTTGTTCTTTGCATCTAAATCCCCTCAAGCATATTTGT
>NW_021244174.1:0-1394 GCF_002162155.2 Triticum dicoccoides | reverse complement strand
TACCACAAATCGTCCAATGAAAGCACGTAAAACTTCGTTCATTAATCTCATGAAAGTACTAGGTGCATTAGTTAACCCAAAGGGCATGACTAACCACTCATATAATCCAAACTTAGTTTTAAATGCTGTTTTCCATTCATCTCCCAATTTCATACGAATTTGATGGTATCCACTACGCAAATCAACTTTGGAGAATATTGTAGAGCCACTCAATTCATCAAGCATATCATCGAGCCTAGGAATAGGATGACGATAACGAATAGTAATATTATTAATGCCTCTACAATCAACACACATACGTGATGTACCATCCTTTTTCGGCACTAGAATAATAGGAACAGCACAAGGACTAAGGGATTCACGTATATAACCTTTGTCGAGAAGCTCTTGTACTTGACGCATAATCTCTTTCGTCTCCTCTGGATTGGTACGGTATGGTGCACGGTTTGGCAGTGAAGCACCGGGAATTAAGTCAATCTGATGCTCAATCCCTCGAATAGGCGGTACTCTCGGTGGCACGTCTTGTGGAAAGATGTCAGCGAACTCCTGCAAAATGTTTGTGACAGCAGGAGGCAAAGAGGAAGGCACGTCCTCGAATGAAAATAATGCCTCTTTGCACACAAAAGCATAGCAAACAGATTTGCTGAAATCTAGCTCATCAATATCAGATTTGGTGGCAAATAAACATGCACTTTTCAATTTAATTTCAGAAGCAACACTAGATGGTTTATTATTAGGCTTCATTTGTTGCTCAAATTCTTTTGCCACAATCTGATTTTCACTCTTATTCTTCTCCTGTTTTGCTTTATTAGCTCTATTAGTATCATCTTTCAAAATGGAATCAGGAGTCATAGGAAGCAAAGTAATATTTTTATCCTTATGAACAAGAGTATAGTGATTGTTTCTACCATGGTGTAAAGAGTTTTATCAAATTGCCATGGTCTACCAAGTAATAAGGAAGATGCTTGCATAGGTACCACATCACAATCAACATAATCAGCATATGTAGAGATACTAAAATGCACACGAACAGTACGTGTTACCTTAACCTTGCCGCTGTTGTTGAGCCATTGGATGTAGTAAGGATGTGGATGTGGTCTTGTGGTGAGAGAAAGCTTCTCCACCATCTCCATGCTAGCCAAGTTGTTGCAGCTCCCTCCGTCTATTATGACGCGCACAGAACGTTCCTTCACAACTCCCTTGGTATGGAACAAATTGTGCCTCTGATTTTGCTCAGCTTGTGTGACCTGCACACTCAAAACACGTTGAGCAACTAAACATTCATACCTGTCAGCGTCTTCAGGAGCCATGTATTGCGTCTCATGATCAGAATCATCTCCACCATGTTCTTCACGTGTAATAAGAGCCAAAGTCTCCTCATCATAGTCACTAGC
>NW_021244173.1:0-413 GCF_002162155.2 Triticum dicoccoides | reverse complement strand
ATGATCATGATTCAAGGTCAGAAACATTGACTTTTGAGGTGGTGAAAATCAAGAGTCCGTATCATGCCCTGTTTGGGCGACCGGCTTATGCCAAGTTCATGGCGAGGCCGTGTTATGTTTATCTGCAGCTTAAGATGCCAGGTCATAAGGGGACCATCATAGTACATGGGAGCAGGAAGATTGCTTTGGAATGTGAGGAAGGTGATGCGGCTTACGCTGAGTCCGCTTATCTGCAGCTGAAGTTTTATAAAGACAAGGTTGATCCGGCAGACATGACTTCTTTGAAAAAGCCAACTACGGAGCACGATCCGGTGTTGAAGTTTAAATCAGCCACAAACACTAAGATGGTTGATTTTGTTCATTGCAATTCGTCCAAGCAGTTCAGCATCAGCGCTAGCCTGGATCCCAAATAG
>NW_021244172.1:0-5414 GCF_002162155.2 Triticum dicoccoides | reverse complement strand
TTCATCAGCACCGACATCCTTCTCATCTGTGATTGCATTTTGGTTTTGTTCTTTGGGTGCGGCATTGATAAAAGTAAGAGTATCATACTATCATGAGGAAAAGAATAAATCAATGTACAAAAAGTACGTACCAGTTCTGCTCGATGCACATGGTATTTACTCCAAGACAAATCGGCGTAGTTTACATAGTTCAGTGAGTCAAGGATGTCGATGTTATCTCTATACTTGTTCATTACATATAGTGTGTAGTGGTTGTCTGTGTGATGAGGTATCATGATCTACGTTGAGAGAGGAGATCGTTGTTGATGTAAAAATTGAATTTCATTTAATTGTTGAAGCTCAAGGAGAATAAGTCATGTGTTCAGTAATAGTTCCAAACTTACCATCTTTGAATGCAGGGTGTTTTTACCTCGCATGAGTTGTTCAAATGCTTGTAGTGCATCGTCTTCGTTGAATTCTGATAGCTCTCCTATATTATAATTGAGACCTAGCACCATCTTTAAGAAAGAGAGTGTGTGGTATTAGTTAAATATTCTACCATAGTAATGACACTGGTGTTTTTGTGGGTGAGGTATGCCCACATTTCCGAATTCTGCAGGGAGTATAGTTGTGATGTCTGGGTTGAACTGTTCCTGTTCTGTCCATTCATCTAGTAACGCGTTTAGCATGGAGCCCTCCATTTGTGCATCTCCTTTCCCTGCTTGTTCCATGAAGGATTTTCCCGAAATGTAGCCTTCGCGCTTTGAGCTTTTATATAGCTGTTCTCTGCAAGCAACGAGGGTTTAGAAGTAGGTGAGTGAATGGTTAGTTGGATGTTGGAGAATGTGCAGCTCCGTGTAATAGTTTCCATGGAACAAGGAGAATCTGCTTACCGTCCGCATTCTTTTTGTCCTTGTCGGCTCATCAGATATCTATAGAGTTGCATGGCCTTTTCTTTGTAAATGAAATCTCCTGGAACAAATGTGGAGCGTTGACTTTCTCAATTTCCTTGCTTGCTCGCTTGAATGGCCTCTTAGTTGAGGTTATGTTTGCTGAGTTGATCTCATGTGATTGAATCATCGAGGATTTTGGGGAACTTGTGTGCACTCTTGCAAGATGCCTTGCCTTTTTCTTGTCGTGACCTAACTGCACCTGCTTGTTAAGCTGCCCAGGTGTTGGTGTGTCCTTTTGTGTGTTGTTGTTTTTGATGCTCGGTTCTACTGAGACTTCAGCATCGTGTTTCCTCTTTTGAAGTATATTTTCTACTAAATGCTTCTCTTTCTGCTTCTTTTCTTCTTGTACATATTCTGCCTATGGTGATGTTCCTGATACGCGATCTTTACCAACAGGGTTCATGTTCTGTTTGGAAAGATGTTGTTGGCAAGTTGGTACGCTCTTTGTCCTGTTATCCACTTCTAAAGGAGAGCGTGTTATGCCTTCGTTGTTTTTGTCTGGGGGTGGTCTGTCTGGTTGTATCAGTGGATCTTTCCGTTCATCTTCTTTTTGTAAATTAGTGCCTGGCTGCGTGTGTTGTTCCCTCTGTAAACCAACATCTGTCTGGGCTTGTTCTTTCGTGAGTGCTTCTTCGGACACCTTGGTGGTATCCTTGCTGATCACATGATAATATTCTTTCTCCTCATCGCTGCTTGTGTCATTAATGTCAATAACTTTTATCTCTTGAGCGCTCGTCCCAAAGTGCTCGGGAGTTGGAGGAATCTCTTGTTGAATTATGTCACAATGTATTTGTTGCATTTCACTGTCTTCCATATCTACCTCAGATTTCAGCATATCTGTTAAAATAAAAAATAAAAACTTATTGGTGTGTCTCTGAAAATTAGATAAGTAGAATTTTACTTTGTTGTCTTTAGTAAGAGAAACATGCGGTGTAGTTGATTAATGACAGTGCGGCCGTATCTCTGTATTGGCTGATTATTTCATAGAGAATTTTCTTTCTCAACTCTGGGACTTGTTCCTCTGTTAGTAACACTGTTTCTCCATTGTCGGTGTAGTGCTTTGCGTTCATGAACATATAGAACGCACAGTCGAGTCTGCAGGTAGAAGGATGATTGATTATGTCGTTGTCCAAAGATGGTTGGGCAGTTTAGCTGAAGTTGTCCTAACGTCCTATGTTTTTCTGGATTGCATCATTAATTGTTACAATGATTAAGGAAAAAGAGAAATGTTTGTAGTGCTTACGTTTTCCCGTGAAGTGGCACCTTCATTTTGACCTTTTTGAAATGGTCAATATTACTTGGAGACAGTTGGAGCAATGGGCTTATTTGCTTCCACATCCTCTTTACTCTGCTTGTTACTGTGTTGAAGTAGGCCATTGTGCATGTATATTCATCTGGTAAAGAGTCAAGGAGTTCAAAGTGCTCTTTTTTCATGTTAACTGTAACAACGAAGTAGTGACCCACAGTTCTTTGTTTTTGTTGAACATGCCCGCCTTTGCAAAATAGTAGAAAGAACTGCAAAAATGCAAAATAAATAAATAAGGGATCCTTTTTGGATTTAGTCATGATTTGTTGATCGTTAGAAGGAATTGTAGTGTCGAGATTGTATCTCTTATCTGTAACATGAGATGTGCTTACCATGTTGAGATCTTGTAGTTGCTCTCCTTCTTCCAGATCAAGGAATCTTTTAAGCCTTTAGGAATTGTCTTGTCTCTGACGTGTGCTTCGTCTTTATTTTTCAAGTCTAATGGATCTTCATGGTTGGCCATGCGTATTGATGCCTGCTTGTTTTGTCACATGTGCGTAGAAGAAATTTGTAAATTCAATTGTACAGAAAGGTTGATTGATCGATAGAGTGATATTCATTGTTGAAATTTGAGCTGTACTTACGGTGTTGTATGTTGATAGAATCTTTCTCTTTGTGCCCCTGAGTTGCTTTTTCAACATCTGTAGCATGACTTCCATGGTTTCGCTGCGTGCGGGCTTTCCAATGTCGAAGCTTTGTGCTATGTGGCTGACCGTTACTGTTGCCGTCTCTGTATTTACTAAAATCTCGTGCCAGCAACATATATATATATATAGCTATACATATAAAATGTTGAAGAAAATAATTCTTTGGTGGTAACATGAACTTACCCTTTGTCCTTATTCGCTGTCATGACGTTGTTGTATAG
This sequence comes from Triticum dicoccoides, assembly GCF_002162155.2. Lineage (NCBI taxonomy): Eukaryota > Viridiplantae > Streptophyta > Magnoliopsida > Poales > Poaceae > Triticum > Triticum dicoccoides. The sequence continues at coordinate 2,308 of NW_021244172.1, read as the reverse complement.
GCGTTCGATCCCTTCATCTTTTGTGCCTTCTTCGATGGCCAGGTTTTGTATGACCAACGGTTCATGTTCTATTTGAGAGTTGTCCTGGGTTACCACCGTGTTTGTGGCGGCAACATCTTTTACATCACAATGTTTCTTGTCTGATGGTGCGGCCTTATTCTTGTTGCTGTCTGACTCTCTCTCTCTGGAATGTTTGCTGCATGGTTTTCCAATGCACTGTGGCCCTTTGCTTCTTTGCTTGTGTCTGCCGTGTCTTGTTGAGGTTTCTGCGTTATCGTACAAAAGCATGGTTAAAAAATAAATAAATATGCTCATTATTTTCATTGTAGTTTAGTGTCCGTTCCCTAAGAAAAATACTCAAATGTTTAGTGTGTCTTTTGAACTTTTTTATTGTAGCTTCACCTTTTCAATCGTTTCCGCCGGTGCTGCCTCTTCGACCTTTTCTTCAGTGAGTGGAGGTTTTTGGACCTCCTCTGGATCTTTTTTGTTTTGTTCATCCGTGGTGTCATCGTTTTTGTCCTGTGGCTGTTGAGACATATAGGTAGGTAAATGAGATTGCATTTGTGTCTTTGTTCACTCAAATTTCTAATTTCCTTAAAAGCAGGTTATCTCACTTCACCTTTTCGATCTTTTGCGTCGATGTTGCCATCCCTGTTATTTCTTGCCCAGACTACGAATGTTTTCTGGCTTGGTCTACAGCGGTTAGGCTGTCCGTTGTTGGAAGAACATCTTCTGCTTGTTCCATTCCCTTGTGTTGTTGTGTTTGTTTGTCTTGAATATTGGTGCTCTCCTCTGTTTCTTGCATCTGTCGGAATGCAAAAAGTAATTAAAATGTGTCTTTGTTTCTTTCTGGTGGATGCATTTTTTATATGCTATAGAAAGAGGTTATGTAGGTTGACCTCTATGTTCTATATCTTTGGTGCCGTGCATGTCACTTCTTCTCTGTCTTCTGGAGTTTTTGTACGTTGTCAAGCGGTAGCAGCACTTCCTATCGCTTCTCGAGGCACATCTTCTGCTTCATTTGTTTCTTTTTTCTGTTCAATCAAAAAATGTAAATAAAGTTTGGACTTCATCTGTGCATGCATAACTTTTTTGTTTTAACGTTGTAGGAGCAGGTGCGTGTAGCTTTACCTCGTTGGTCTTTGATGCTGGTGGCATCTCTTCTTGGTTGTGTTTGTCATGTGAAGACTGCTCTTTGGTCATCGTACTGGGTACTATTTTAGTCACCATTTGCCCTTGTTTTTTGGTTTGTTCTGTTTATACTCCTTGCTGTTCTTTGGCATGACCGTCCTCGTTTGTTTCCTGCGTTTCATGAAAAAGGAAAAGCATGATTCATTGCTTGTAATTCTTGTATTACTGTGACAGATTGTACTGGGCGGTACATTTGTTATAAATTTTGGAAAAATGGTTCTTGTTGAATTTTACATTTGCGCTCGTGGTTGGGATATCCGTTTGTGCATCCACTTTTTCTTTGCTTTGTATGCCAGCCTTGGGTGTGTCACCAGGTGAAGTATCTGAGGCTTTCTCCCATGTATCGGTCATCTGAAATGCTCTTGTGCTGAAAAGCTCTTCTATATGAACTTTCTATTTTGCATGGGCATCCTCTTCTCTTTGCTGTGCTTGTAATACCCGATAGATGAAACAATATGGGTTGATGGTATTTGGGCAAAGTGGTTTTGGAAGTTTTACCTCTTCTTTGTTGTTTTCTTCTTGTTTTTCTGTCGTGCTGTTAACGGTTGATGCTAGATCAGCCCGTGCGTCGTTTGCGGAAGCGTCGATATGATACTTGTCCGGCTGAGTGTATATTTTGTTGCAGATTTGTTAGTTAACTCAAGACCGTTTATAGTTTAGAGAGAAGAGACTTTTTAGAAAGAAGAAACTGATTTTTTATACTCACGTCTTTGCTACCTCCGATCATGTTCGTCTCTTGTACTGCTCCCGTTGACGCTCTTGAGGGAGCATTATCTGTTGTTGGGTTGCTTGTTCTATTGCTTCCATCCTCTTGCTCGGTGTTCTTGACAACATGCTGCTGTTGGCCTTTATGTTTCGGTGGCGTTCTTTTGCTGTGTCCCTGGCAAAATCGAAGATAGATTTTTTCAGTTCAAGTTTGAAAGCATTGCTTTTGAGTCACATGGATGATGCATTTGTTCTCATTTACCTGTTTCTCATCTTGATTCTCTGCTTCTCCAGCTACTTTTCTACCCTGTTCTTGCTGTCCTTTGGCACTTGCTGTGTTGGTTGATACGTGCTCCTTGTTTTGCTCTTTTTGCACCTTGGTATGTTCTTTTGTCTCCCTCTGGCTAATTCT
>NW_021244171.1:0-468 GCF_002162155.2 Triticum dicoccoides | reverse complement strand
AGGTTCCAACTTGTTTAACAAAAAAACCGTTTTTCATTTTTTGAATGCAAATGACATGCGTTTTTCGTGAAGCGGCTACAAGGAGGGGCACCCCAAATGGCGCCATTCCATGTCTATCTCAAAGTAGACCCTATTTTACGGACGGTCGCCAAAAAGCATGCATTTCCGACCCTCGTAGCTACTCCCGGCAATTCGGACCACCTTCGGCCGATTCAGCTGGAACCGGCTGGAATTTGAACTGCGGGTCCTCCATATCTTGCCCGTTATTTTCACTAAAAATGCTTTTTAGCTTCATAGGTAGGCATTCCATCACAGAATCGACAACAGATTTGCACGGCTCAAACCCTAGCCACGGACGGTCGCCGCGACAAAATCGGCCGGCTTTTGAAAACACCGTAAAAAATTCAAAAAAAATCAAAAAAATGGGAGACCTCCGCATCACATCATCGAATGTGGCCTACCAACTAG
>NW_021244170.1:0-387 GCF_002162155.2 Triticum dicoccoides | reverse complement strand
GGCGTGAGAAGAAGCAGGGGGTGTCTGGCGGGATGGAGAAGACCACAGGGAAGTGTGGCGATGGAGTGCAATCCCGAAGAAGAAGAACATTGCAAAGAAAGACCCTGGCCAAGTGCCACCCAATTCTCTTTCACCGACCCATCTAATGGCCATCAATTCAATTGGTCCAAGCTGTTGTGTTGACCTTCCCATTGATCCACTACATCCTCGCTCAGCTGGTTCTGCTATGTTTCTTCTCCATGGCATTGCTGGTTGCCGGCGTGCCTGACATCGCGCCTTATGTGACGTGACATGATGCTCCTCTACGTGTTCTTCTCACCCCGGTTTCCATGAGGAGAGATGTTGTTCTGTGGTTCTGTAGTTCTACTCCATAGCAATGATGGAGTC
>NW_021244169.1:0-1570 GCF_002162155.2 Triticum dicoccoides | reverse complement strand
GCTTGTAATTTGCGAGTGACTATCCCGCGGTTACAAATAACCTAAGCTAAGTTGGCTAGCACTCTATTTGTTTTTTAGGGAAACAGCAGGATTCTGCTGCTTATTTTTATTAATTTTTAAATAATAGTACAAAGAGGTTCCAAAAAGAAAGGAAAAGGAATAAAACAAAAGAGCTATACAGATGGGAAAACAAAGAAAACGGCCGAAAAGAGAAATAAGCATACAACATATACAACAAGATCAAGTGCTACGAGTAGCATCATCTCAAGGTATTGACCCTGTAGGTAAGCCATTTCATTTCTGCCTCGAATTTGTGCCTGCACGTGTGTAAGCTTGGTATGATATTTTGGAAGATGAAATCATTTCTCGTTGTCCGGCTAGTACTCTTCAACCGGGTGGTTTTATTTGATTACTCTTTCCACCGAAGATTACTACCATTCATTCCTATAAGCATATAGATTAAGCAATAACTAGTCCTCAACCCGTGCACCTGCACGGGTGCTAGGAACTACTTGTTTCAGCTTCATCGTGTACATTTTGAACATTCTTCTTGATTTTAGAGTATAACGTATAAATAGAATTGATTTTCAGACGGAGAGCAACAGATGTTAATATGAGTCAATGTTATCTCCACCTTCATTTAATGCAAATGTTATTATTTATAAAAGTAATTAACAAAATGAAATAAAACATAGTTTCAATAAATTCAACAATAATGGCGATATTCGTGTCCCACCAACCTAAATATGATGTTGTAGGATTAAAGCATTGTTTGCTATGTATTATGTTTCAGAAACAATTTTTGCCACGGTTAGTAAGAACTGCAATTGCAGAGAGTCCTATGTGGCGCAAATTTTATTGCCCTATCCAAATAACTAAAGAAATAACAAACTTTCAAAACAATTTAATTCCTTAACTGGCACATAATTATTCGGATCACCTTGTTCTATGGCATGTCTCAAAAGTGTTCCAATTATTGTTCATATGTACTATTGTATCAAGTACACACACTCTCTCTCACTCCATAGTCTTAGAAATATCCGCGGTAGCAAATGCAACCAAGATATTGAAATGAATCCCATATCATTTGTTAGTGCCTTTGTACATTGGCTCTACAGGGTAGTAGCCTCATACATTGTAAAGTGTTGTTAGATTATCATAATACATAAGCTTGAAAGAAAAAGAAGTATATGATCAACATGCTGTCTTGCTTGTATGGTTGTCGCAGTAACGTTTGTAATGGCATCTTCGCTTCTTCTCCTTTCTCTCGCGCCGGTGTCAGTGCCCTCGGCCACCATCAGACCGAATCCCAAGATAGCAAGTTCATGGCCAAACAGCTCCGGGCTAACATGGTGCTCCAGCCAGCACATAGGTAGCATTGCAGCTGATAATTTCAGTGCCTTCATCCTCGACATCTCGGTTCGCAAGTCCCTACTCAACATCACCAGTACAATGTGAACCCTGACCATTGAGAATCAAGCGCACACCACTCAAGACGTGCATGTTCCTTCCCAACGACTTTGACACCATCGAATAGGTCGGCTACTCCACCAAGACTGTCTTTTTTTTT
>NW_021244168.1:0-892 GCF_002162155.2 Triticum dicoccoides | reverse complement strand
GGAAAAGGTAAGACGACACCCGTGGGGATACCGTGCGTGAGGCCGCAAAGTGATATGAGGTGTTACCAGCTAGATCGATGTGACATCGAGTCGGGGTCCTGACAGCGTTGGCATCAGAGCCGGACTGCCTGTAGGTTCTCCAAGCCAAACTGGTCGATGTTGAGTCTAGAAATTCTTTAGTTATATGTAGGGGAATTGTTTGTGGGTTGGAACGTAAGGCTCTTTTTACTCCTTATACCTTATGACTTTCTGATCTGAGTCAGTCCATTCTTCCACCGGGGGTTAAGGAATTAGGATCTGTTCTCTCTATCAGGATCACGTGTTACTAATCAGTAGTACCTTATAAGTTTGATGGTTACAAGCCTAGTTCAGTTCTACTACCACATTGTGTTGCCAACATGGTTTCAGAACTTTGATATGATGATGTTGAGTGTGTACGAAATCCTTTGTCAAATGTCTCAAAATCCTTTTTGAGCATTTACAGCTGTTATGCTGCCGAAATTTTGCTAGAAATTCTAATGCCTTTGCATTATGATTATGCTTTCAGATGGCCACTCGCGACCTCAATCAAGTGGTTCGCCTGACTCGATGCCTAGATGTACCCGGCCATACTGCTAAGTTGGTCAGGGTAATGACTGAGGCTGGATACCGCTGGTATCCTGAGTACACGGTCGAAGAGCAATTCCGGGACTTCAATCAAAGCCAGTATCTCTGCACTGTCAGGATATTTCCATCTTATCCTGGATCCACTGAGCCTCTTCACTGCTCCTATGGACTCGGGGTTACTATTGAGATGGCTGTGCAGGATGCCGCCTACTCCATGATGACCATTATGCGAGTCAGATCTGGGTTATTTCGGGACTCTGATTTCCGGTATATGCCAGGATCACTT
>NW_021244167.1:0-407 GCF_002162155.2 Triticum dicoccoides | reverse complement strand
ATCGTGTATGGGAGAAAATTAAAGGGTGGATGGAGAAGCTTCTGTCAGCTGCTGGTAAAGAAGTGTTGATCAAGTCCATTGCACAAGCTATTCCAGTGTTCTCCATGTCATGTTTCCACTTGCCAAGGGGTTTATGTGACAATATTACTTCTATCATAAGGCAGTTTTGGTGGGGAAGCAAGAACGGCAAGAGGAAGCCTAGCTGGGTTGCATGGGATACGATGACTAGGCCAAAACACTTGGGAGGATTGGGGTTTCGTGACCTGGAGATATTCAACTTAGCACTCTTGGCTAGACAATCCTGGCGGCTAATGACAGATGAGACATCTTTGAGTGCTAGATTGTTGAAAGCTGTTTACTATCCTCATTGTACTTTATTGGAAGCCGAATTGGGAGCTCACCCTTCT
>NW_021244166.1:0-1151 GCF_002162155.2 Triticum dicoccoides | reverse complement strand
AGTGGACCTCCCCACCCGGTTGTGTTAGGTCAGCCCATAGGAACACTTTGGAGCAACATCCGGGCCAGACCCACAGCAAGATCCCTCCGTGTAGATCCGACGCGTCCGTTTCCCCCCTCCAGGTGCCGGAGGCGGCACCGTCCGTGAGGGGGGCACACCCCGGACACGCGTGCCGGGCGTTTGCAACCGCCACAACACTTCCAGACTTGTGAGAGGCCTACTACGCAAGATTTGGTGGCATACTAGCCCCCGGAGGCCGCCGGCCACAGCCGTAGACGCGCGAAGGGCAATCCGCGTAGAGGGAATTTTTCAGATACTTCTCCATCACCAAAAATTATGAAAAAATACCATCGTTCCTATAGCACATGTGCCCACGTCGTGCAAAAAAACTCATGATTTTATCGCATTCCGAGTATTATTAATATTGACGCCGCATCGTTACCGCAGAACGTCTACTACCGTGTCATCGCCGTCCGTGAGGGGGGGCCACGCCCCGGAGACGCGTCCCGCCTCTTCGGACATGCCACCACACCACCCCGCATGTATGAGGGCCCGGTGCGACGCTCCGGTGGCATTGCTACCCCCTAGTGCCCCCGTCCCGCCTAACCCTGTAGCGTTTGACCACGGGATCTAGCCCTTTGACTTTGCATGGATGGGCTTTGACCAGTGGACCTCCCCACCCGGTTGTGTTAGGTCAGCCCATAAGAACACTTTGGAGCAACATCCAGGCCAGACCCACAGCAAGATCCCCTCCGAGTAGACCGGCCGAGTCCGTTTCCCCCCTCCACGTGCCGGCGGCGGCGCCGTCCGTGAGGGGGGGCACACCCCGGACACGCGTGCCGGGCGTTTGCAACCGCCACAACACTTCCAGACTTGTGAGAGGCTGCCTACGCAAGATTTGGCGGCATGCTAGCCCCGGAGTCCGCCGGCCACAGCCATTGACACACGAAGGGCAATCCGCGTAGAGGGAATTTTTCGGATACTTCTCCATCACCAAAAATTATGAAAAAATACCATCGTTCCTATAGCACATGTGCCCACGTCGTGCAAAAAAACTCATGATTTTATCACGCTCCGAGTATTATTAATATTGACGCCGCATCGTTACTGCAGAACGTCTACTACCGTGTCATCGCCGTCCGTGAGGGGGG
>NW_021244165.1:0-1192 GCF_002162155.2 Triticum dicoccoides | reverse complement strand
TAATGATCTTAATGAGACAACAGTGTCTTATCATTCTCATGACCTCACATTCACCCTCCAAACTCTTGAAATGTCTTGACTGAGCAAGGTTGAACACCTTGACGGCCAATGTTCTTTCTTCAGTGTCCAAAACACACTTATAAACTACACCATAACTTCCTCTCCCAAGCAAGTTAACTTCTGAAAACTCGTTAATTCCTCTCAATAATGCATGATACGGGATTCTCTTGTAATGGTTGTCAACAAATGAATTTTGCGGCAATATCTTCTGGCCTGGTTTGATCTTCTTAAGTATCCAAATAAGAAGAATAACTAAAAGTGAGAACAAGATTGTTTCAACTGTCGCTAGAGAAATTAGAAGATACTTTGGCATCTTTCTTTTGTTCTTGGTTAAGTGGCTTGTGGGGCATGGATGCAAGTGAAGTTGAGGTGTACCACCACACAAATTGACATTCCCAGCAACCGCTGAGTAAGTGATGTTTCTGAAAACACCTTCCTTTGGCACCTCGCCTCGTAGAACTAATGGGATTGACCCTGAGAGGTTGTTCTTTGCTAGATACAATTCTTGCAGGTTTCCAATATTGCCAATGGCATCAGGAATATTACCAGACCACTTATTCATGGTCAGGTTCAATTGATGGAGCCCATTTATAATTTTTATTGACTGAGGTATGCTTCCCTCAAACAAATTGCTGTCTAATGATAGCCATTCCAACACTTTGCAATTCTGAATACTTTCAGGTATCTTGCCAGACAACCGGTTTCCTGATGGAGTAAGTGGGTTAAGGTTTGTCAAACTACCTACTTCGTTAGGAATGGGTCCAGAAAGGGAATTGTATGACAAGTCCAAATACCATGAAAGGCTGGGCAATTTGAAAATCTCTTTGGGCATTGAACCGTTAAGATGGTAATTCTTTGACAATTCAAGTACAATGAGGTTTTTTAACTCTCCTTGGCTTGCTGGAATCGGACCCTCCAAGGCGCAATTTCGTGCAACAAGCTTATTCAACTCGGAAAGGTTTCCTAGCGATTGTGGTATGAAGCCAGACAAGCTATTGTTATACAAGTATAGCTCAATCAAGTTTTGTAGCTTACAGATGCTCTCTGGAATCACTCCATACATGGAATTATTTGCTATCGATAATGTTCCCAAACCAGCCAGATTGCCAATATCCACAGGTATACTCCCAGA
>NW_021244164.1:0-618 GCF_002162155.2 Triticum dicoccoides | reverse complement strand
GCTGCCAGGTGGGCCATGCGCCCTGAAGCTGTGGCCGGATCCAGCAAAGACTAGGGTGAAATAGTCATGCAAGTTGTGGAGGTTGGACACGAAGGAAGGGAACATGTGGAGTATTGGCCAATTTGTGGGCAGCACTGGTTGGTTGTTTGGTCTACAACTAGCCCTCAAGCACAAGTAGTATAGGGGAACAAGTACCACGAGTGCTGTGGAGATGAGCAGCTCTTGAGAGAGCAGAATTGATATTGCCATCAGTGGTGTGGGATATGCTACTACGCACTTAGATATACCCTTTAGTGGACATGGCTATAGCTTCATATATATAGACAAGTTCTCTGTACATTGGTAAGTACTACTAATACTAGCAGCGGTCGCTGTTGATTGTTAAGTAAAGCAGGTCTATAGGTTTGCACATGAAAAATAAGTAGCACATATGAAATATAACGTGTACACATGCCACATTTATCATAAGAACACTTAAATTTTACATATGTAGAGTATGACAGGGAGTAGGACATGGAATCGCTAGCTGCTCTTAGGTTGTTGAACCGCACAAAACAAGGTATATCTACTTTAATTGTTGATTGTGATTTAGTTGTATTGCAGGTTAGTTTTAAGTTA
>NW_021244163.1:0-1417 GCF_002162155.2 Triticum dicoccoides | reverse complement strand
GTAACACATCATCCCGTGATCAACTCCTTGGTCACATTGCGCATATGATGATGTCCTACCGAGTGAGCCCAGAGATACCTCTCCGTTTACACGGAGTGACAAATCCCAGTCTCGATCCGCATAAAACAATAGATACTTTCGGAGATACCTGTAATGCACCTTTATAGTCACCCAGTTACGTTGTGACGTTTGATACACCCAAAGCACTCCTACGGTATCCAGGAGTTACACGCTCTCATGGTCGAAGGAAGAGATACTTGACATTGGCAAAGCTCTAGCAAATGAACTACACGATCTTTTGTGCTAGTCTTAGGATTGGGTCTTGTCCATCACATCATTCTCCTAATGATGTGATCCCGTTATCAACGACATCCAATGTCCATAGCCAAGAAACCATGACTATCTGTTGATCACAACGAGCTAGTCAACTAGAGGCTCACTAGGGACATATTGTGGTCTATGTATTCACACGTGTATTACGATTTCCGGATAATACGGTTATAGCATGAATAAAAGACAATTATCATGAACAAGGAAATATAATAATAATACTTTTATTATTGCCTCTAGGGCATATTTCCAACAGTCTCCCACTTGCACTAGAGTCAATAATCTAGTTCACATCGCCATGTGATTAACACTCACAGGTCACATCGTCATGTGACTAATACCCAAGAGTTTACTAGAGTCAGTAGTCTAGTTCACATCACTATGTGATTAACACTCAATGAGTTTTATGTTTGATCATGTTGCTTGTGAGAGAGGTTTTAGTCAACGGGTCTGAACCTTTCAGATCCGTGTGTGCTTTACAAATCTCTATGTCATCTCCTAGATGCAGCTACCATGCTGTATTTGGAGCTATTCCAAACAACTGTTCTACTTGGAGCTATTCTAAATTATTGCTCCATTATATGTATCCGGTCTCTCTACTCAGAGCTATTCGGATAGGTGTCAAGCTTGCATCGTCGTAACCTTTACGACGAACTCTTTTACCACCTCCATAATCGAGAAAATTCCTTAGTCCACTAGTTACTAAGGATAACTTTGACCGCTGTCCTGTGAGCCATTCTTGGATCACTCTTGTACCCCTTGACTGACTCATGGCAATGCACACTTCAGGTGCGGTACACAGCATAGCATACTGAAGAGCCTACGTCTTAAGCATAGGGGACGACCTTCGTCCTTTCTCTCTATTCTGCCGTGGTCGAGCTTTAAGTCTTAACTTCGTACCTTACAACTCAGGCAAGAACTCCTTCTTTGACTGGTCCATCTTGAACACCTTCAAGATCATGTCAAGGTATGTGCTCATTTGAAAGTATTATTAAGCATTTTGATCTATCCTTATAGATCTTGATGCTCAATGTTCAAGTAGCTTAATCCAGGCTTTCCATTGAAAAACACTTTCAAAATAACCCTA
>NW_021244162.1:0-420 GCF_002162155.2 Triticum dicoccoides | reverse complement strand
CCTCAGACTCTGCAGTCTTTTGGGTGGAGAAGAGAGGAGAATGGCTAGTCTAGGCTTTCTAATCATTGGTGCTGGTTTATGGACTGGGTTTTGGGCTGCTGCATGATGGAAACTGACGCGGGCTTCTTCTCTAGCACTCTGACTGGCAAATTTGGAATAGCGGCGCTAAGCTCCTCTAACTGCTATGGTATTTAGCAGAGGTTAGAGGTGCTTCAGTGGGCGCAGCTGCAGTAGCAGTAGAAACCGCATCGCCGTAGCGGGAGCTCGTCTAAAATGCTATACAGGTGCTACAGCCTGCTATTTTTTCCATGCTTGAAACTATGTGATTTTGGGAGGGCACAAACATTGTTTATGCTTGGAAACTTCGGAAAGTTGAGATGGCCTTCTGAGCACTCTGGATTGGTGAGCTTAGAAATTTAG
>NW_021244161.1:0-709 GCF_002162155.2 Triticum dicoccoides | reverse complement strand
GCAACTGATGCTCACGAGAAAAATCATCTGCTGGCCGGCGAGTTTCTGCTGCTCGGACCACCGCCCCAGCAGCATTAGGGGCCGCAGCAGGATGATGTCTGATGGTAGTTGCAGGTCGCATCCGAGGGCGTTGATGCTCTCCCCCAATCTCCTGCTCTTCTTCCTGGATGCGTGCTAAGGATGCAACCCTGGTCAGGCTTGCTGGGTGTTGCAGACGGACGGCAGCTCGCAGCTCATCACGTAATCCATGAACAAAATGAGAGACAAACCACTTGGAGTTCAGGGAAGTATCAGTGGAAAGCAAATGATACATACAAGCATCAAAGGATCGCTTGTACTCCGTCACAGTTCCTGTTTGCCGAAGCTGCAATAAAATTGACATCTGCCCATCATAATCATCAGTGCCAAACTCTGCCACTAGCACAACAATGAAGGCATCCCAAATAACCTGACCATGTGTGCGTTTGTAAGCTTGCAACCAAAGAGCAGCATGATCCTCAAAGTACAGTGTGGCAGTACTAATCCAGTGTCGACCAGGAACATTATACATGTCAAAGTATGTGTAGCAATTATCAATCCAGAGTAATGGAAACTGCCCTTTGAAGACCGGAAATGCATGTCTGGGAGGCTTGAGGTGAAATCCATCATGGCGGTCGTCGCGGTGCTCGTGGCAGTCATGGTCGTCGCCACAGACTCGGCGGCGCTCGTA
>NW_021244160.1:0-799 GCF_002162155.2 Triticum dicoccoides | reverse complement strand
AAAAAACCATCTTGTTATCCTTGATGGCAACAATACAATACGTGCTTTGCTGCCCCTGCTGGCACTGGGAAAGGACACCGCAAGATTGAACCCAAAGCTAAGCACTTCTCCCATTGCAAGAACTACCAATCTAGTTGGCCAAACCAAAAGGATAATGCGAAGAGACTTGCAAAGATAACTCAATCATACATAAAAGAATTCAGAGGAGATTCAAATATTGCTCATAGATAAGCTGGATTATAAACCCACAATTCATCGGTCTCAACAAACACACCACAAAAAGAAGATTACATCAAATAGATCTCCACAAGAGAGGGGGAGAACATTGTATTGAGATCCAAAAAGTGAGAAGAAGCCATCTAGCACTAGCTATGGACCCGAAGGTCTAAAGTAAACTACTCACACTTCATCGGATGGGCTATGGTGTTGATGTAGAAGCCCTCCGTGGTGGATGCCCCCTCCGGCGGAGCTCCAGTACAGGCCCCAAGATGGGATCTCATGGATACAGAAGGTTGCGGTGGTGGAATTAGGTTTTTGGCTCCGTATCTGGTCTGTCGGGGGTACGTAGGTATATATAGGAGGAAGGAGTACGTCGGTGGAGCAACAGGGGGCCCATGAGGTAGGGGGGCGCCCAGGGGGGCGTGCCCCCCACCCTTGTGACCTCCTCGGTTGTTCCTTGGAGCAAGGTCCAAGTCTCCTGGATCACGTTCGGTGAGAAAATCACGTTCCCGAAGGTTTCATTCCGTTTGGACTCCATTTGATATTCCGTTTCTTCGAAACACTGAAATAGGCAAAAAAA
>NW_021244159.1:0-1424 GCF_002162155.2 Triticum dicoccoides | reverse complement strand
TCATCGACGAGCTATCTGAGGTACTAATCTGATTTTATTAGATTTATATTTCCTGTAAGTACCCTTTTTTTTCATGGCATTGGTTTTTTTGTTAAGTACATGAGCATCAATTTCATATGGGTGTGCTAGTTGAAAGGATCTAGCATAGATTTTCTTGCATATTGAATGGTGGTTTTTGAATCTGAATCATTTTCTTCACGTATTGATGAGGTATTTCTACTCATGTACTGGCCCAGCCATAATGTTTGCGTACATGTAGGATTGTAGCTAGGGATCTAGCATATATTTTCTTGTTGGATGGCGGTTTTAGAATCTGATTCATTTTCTGATTCGAATAGACAGAAGAAAAAACCCACTAGTATAGCTAAAACAGAGATTCATTATATGATTCCATAACGGCATGCTTTATTGATTAAGCAAACTTACATCGTTCACAAGGGATACATGAATGAAAGAAGTGGCGTAATCAACCCAAATACAAGATAGATGATTCTCATAGCTATTTCTAGCGATCTCATGTGCGACACCATTGGCTTCCCGAGGACAGTGAGAAAATGCGCAGTTCCTATCTCCAGAACTAGATCAAAACTATCAGCAATAATACGTGATCCTTTGTTCCACCATGTGTTACCTCGAGTAAAAGCTTGAACAACTTGTAAGCAATCCCATTCTACAATAATTTGATGATAGCCTACAGGTGCTACCAAAGATAGGCCTTCTTTCATTGCCACTGAATCCATCAAGCAGGCAGATGATGCATTTGGAATATAATGGTAATTTACTGGATTGACACAAAGTTGCCATACTGATCTCTTAAAACACCACCCGTCGACTCATCTCCTTCTTAACTATCATATGATGCATCTACATTCAGATTTAATTGGTAAGAATCCTGTTCTGACCACTTGATTATTTCTTTGAGAACCCCTGTTTTGCATGACAACATTTCCTTTTCTAGCAATTGGTCTGCCTTGTTGCATGAGGACAGAACCAATACCTTCACCTGATGCATCTATTTTAAAAGTAAATGGCAGGGTCAAATAAGGCAAAGCCATAACAAGAGCAGTGACCAGACAATTCTTCAATGTTGTGAAGGCCTCAATTTCAGCATCTGACCACTGGAATGAATGCTTTTTAGACAACATGCCCTAAATACTCAACTTGTATTTGTAAAACTAGAATTCAATTTATGAATCTTTTTTTAGACCACTGGAATGAATATTTTTTAGCATATATTTGTAAAACTAGAATTCAATTTTTTATTCCAATAAATAGACAAAAAACACTTTGTTTTGCATGACAAAATTTCCTTTTCCAAGTTAAGTTCCTCCAAAGTATTTTCCACACCGGTATCATCAGAGTCATAAGTTAAGGGATAAAGATAGTAGCCCATAGCTCCTTTATCAATTTCCTTCTAAAACTTA
>NW_021244158.1:0-1301 GCF_002162155.2 Triticum dicoccoides | reverse complement strand
AGTAAACCTAAGCTGTTGTTTCTTAAAGTTTGGGGCTGCGATGCTTATGTGAAAAAGTTTCATCCTGATAAGCTCGAACCCAAATCGGAGAAGTGCGTCTTCATAGAATACCCAAAGGAAATTGTTGGGTACACCTTCTATCACAGATCCGAAGGCAAGACATTCGTTGCTAAAATGGATCCTTTCCAGAGAAGGAGTTTCTCTCGAAAGAAGTGAGTGGGAGGAGAGTAGAACTTGATGAGGTAATTATACCTTCTCCCTTATTGGAAAGTAGTTCATCACAGAAATCAGTTCCAGTGATTCCTACACCAATAAGTGAGGAAGTTAATGATGATGATCATCAAACTTCAGATCAAGTTACTACCAAACCTCGTAGGTCTTCCAGAGTAAGATCCGCACCAGAGTGGTACGGTAATCATGTTCTGGAAGTCATGTTACTAGACCATGATGAACCTACGAACTATGAGGAAGCAATGATGAGTCCAGATTCCACGAAATGGCTTGAGGCCATGAAATCTGAGATATGATCCATGTATGAGAACAAAGTGTAGACTTTGATTAACTTGCCCAATGATCGGTGAGTCATTAAGAATAAATGGATCTTCAAGACGAAGACGGACGTTGATAGTAGTGTTACTATCTACAAAGCTAGACTTGTCGAAAAAGGTTTTTGACAAAGTTCAAGGTGTTGAATACGATGAGATTTTCTTACTCGTATCGATGCTTAAAAGTCTGTCCGAATCATGTTAGCAATTGCCGCATTTTATGATTATGAAATTTGGCAGATGGATGTCAAAACTGCATTCCTGAATGGATTTCTGGAAGAAGAGTTGTATATGATGCAACCAGAAGGTTTTGTCGATCCAAAGGGAGCTAACAAAGTGTGCAAGCTCCAGCGATCCATTTATGGACTGGTGCAAGAATCTCGGAGTTGGAATATACGCTTTGATAAGTTGATCAAAGCATATAGTTTTTGTACAGACTTATGGTGAAGCCTGTATTTACAAGAAAGTGAGTGGGAGCACTACAACATTTCTGATAAGTATATGTGAATGACATATTGTTGATCGGAAATAATGTAGAATTATTCTGCAAAGCATGAAAGGATACTTGAATAAAAGTTTTTCAAAGAAAGACCTTGGTGAAGCTGCTTACACATTGAGCATCAAGATCTATATAGATAGATGAAGACGCTTGATAAGATTTTTCAATGAATACATACCTTGATAAATTTTTGAAATAGTTCAAAATGGAACAGTCAAAGAAGGAGTTCTTGCCTGTGTTGCAAGGTGTGAAGTTGA
>NW_021244157.1:0-1205 GCF_002162155.2 Triticum dicoccoides | reverse complement strand
GTGGCAGGGGGCACCGCACACGGCTAAGGAATCGATCACGTGGATCAACTTGTGTCAACTTGTGTGTTTAGAGGTGCCCCTGCCTCCGTATATAAAGGAGGAGAGGAGGGGAGGCTGGCCGGCCAAAGAGGGAGGCGCAGGAGAGTCCTACTCCCTCTGGGAGTAGGATTCCTCCCCCCAATCCTAGTCCAACTAGGATTCCTCGGAGGGGAAGGGAGAGAGGGGGGCCGGCCACCTTCTCCTAGTCCTAATAGGACTAGGGGAGGGGAAAGAGGCGCAGCCACCTTGGGCTGCCCCTTTCTCCTTTCCACTAAGGCCCATGATGGCCCATATGGCTCCCGGGGGGTTCCGGTAACCTCCCGGTAACCCGGTAAAATCCCGATTTCACCCGGAACACTTCCGATGTCCAAACATAGGCTTCCAATATATCAATCTTTACGTCTCGACCATTTCGAGACTCCTCGTCATGTCCGTGATCACATCCGAGACTCCAAACAACCTTCGGTACATCAAAATGCATAAACTCATAATATAACTGTCATCGTAACCTTAAGCGTGCGGACCCTACGGGTTCGAGAACAATGTAGACATGACCGAGACATGTCTCTGGTCAATAACCAATAGCGGGACCTGGATGCCCATATTGGCTCCTACATATTCTACGAAGATCTTTATCGGTCAGACCGCATAACAACATACGTTGTTCCCTTTGTCATCGGTATGTTACTTGCCCGAGATTTGATCGTCGGTATCCAATACCTAGTTCAATCTCGTTAACGGCAAGTCTCTTTACTCGTTTCGTAATACATCATCTCACAACTAACATATTAGTTGTAATGCTTGCAAGGCTTATGTGATGTGTATTACCGAGAGGGCCCAGAGATACCTCTCCGACAATCGGAGTGACAAATCCTAATCTCGAAATACGCCAACCCAACATCGACCATTGGAGACACCTGTAGTACTCCTTTATAATCACCCATTTACGTTGTGACGTTTGGTAGTACCCAAAGTGTTCCTCCGGTAAACGGGAGTTGCATAATCTCATAGTCGTAGGAACATGTATAAGTCATGAAGAAAGCAATAGCAACATACTAAACGATCAGGTGCTAAGCTAATGGAATGGGTCATGTCAATCAGATCATTCTACTAATGATGTGACCTCGTTAATCAAATAACAACTCATTGTTCATGGTTAGGAAACA
>NW_021244156.1:0-1848 GCF_002162155.2 Triticum dicoccoides | reverse complement strand
TGTTGATTATTGAATCATCACCCTAAGATTGATTGTGCTACCTAGTCCCTATTTCCGGTGCACTCTTCGGTCGTTGAGTTAGGATTTTGTCAATCCCTCGCTCATTTGATCATATCATCTTGCCCTGAAAAGCAAGATTGCTCTCGAGCTTAGTAACATATCGGCGGTTCGTGATTTTCTGATTATCTTCTCGGAAGTATCACCAGGTCGTCACCTGACCGCTATGTTGACTTCGTGATCAAATTGGTTTATTCCTGTAAACCACCCTTTCTCCAAGAATCCGTGTTGGATACCCCTGAGCTAGTTGGTTAAGCTATACATCAACTTGGAGAGCTGGAAGATAAAAGCTTGTCCGACTTAGTTCATGTTAAGGGTTATTTTGTATGTATGTTGAAGAAAGATGATATCTTCACCGATTGATCCTCGTGATCAGTTGTTGAACCTATTGTCTTATCAAACTTGATTTGGGTATGGGCTTTCGTCAAATCAAATCAGAACCAACGATGTTCGTAGTGTTGTCTTACTCGTGGTTGATTCCTCGAGCATACACCACTATATCTCTTGGGTCTGACCAATGCTACCACCGTGTTCACATGATGGTGGAAGTCCAGTGATATGGAAATTCCGATGAGTTGTTGTTGATCCCATCAGCAGCATTTTGTCTCCCCCATGATTCATGTTGAACATCAACCTAGTGTTGAAAACTTTGTAAGCAATGCCTTCGTGTTCCGTTCATGAAGCTTATGCTTGGATGGAAGAAGTGACTTCCTCGAATTCATGTGCATTTGGTGCAAGTTGCCGCCATGAAATTGAGAAAGGTTTGTTTTGCTTCCTCTGGAATCATCCCAAGTTAGTCACACATGTGCAAAGTATACTATGGTTTGGTAGATTAAGTACCTCCACTCCATATGTATGCCGTAGCACACCAAGCCACTGATTGATTTGTTCAAGGAGAAGAAGTTCCTTCTTAAGAGCAAGTCTTATGCAAGGACTTCGATATCCTCGATGATGGTTCCCCTCCTGAACTCGGTAGTGTTTTATTATAAGACTACTGTGTGGTCATGCTTGTCTCGGACAACGTGTTCACATTTTGTAGCAGAACCAGCTCATGTTTTGGAGCTTGCTACCATAGTTCATTCCCCGAGAATCACGCAACGTCATCTCGTCGATTCGTGTTGCAAACTTTCATTTTTCTTTCTAGACTTGATGAGTCTGGAATATCCTAACACCAACCAGATCTGAATCTCAGGAATATATGATGGTTGGAACGTTTCCCAAGGATTATAATATTGGTCTCTCTGTAACCCGGTAAGTGGATGTCGTGGCCAAAACACCCAGCCAGAAGACCTGTTGTTGTAGTATCTTGATTGAGGAAGTTGGCCACCCCCCCATAAGGATTTCGTGGGATTTACTCCCTAGTTGACCCTTATGGATTTTTGAGATCCCGAAGTCCGACCTTTTACTTGATGTTCTAGATATCAAACCATATCTATGAATGGATTACGCTAGCACATCAAGGAGAACATTAGAAGCGGAGTGCTAAATGTCTCTTGGTCAATCATCCAGATTTTGTCCCCTTGGTCTCGCTAAGGTGAAATCTGAGAAGGTGTTATCTTCCTTTGCATCTGCATCCTCCATCAACATTCATCATGGTAGTAAGTTGTGTTGCCGGATCCTTGACACGGATATTGCCAAACCTTGATGGATATGGAAATGCTCAAGTTCTTGAGAGCACGTATAAGCTCTAGGTGTTATCAGTGACACTAACTGGGATTGCCCCAGATTTCCTCGGTTATGCTATAACCATTCCAATAGTGGAAAAACTCTCTACTGTTGAGCCTCTCCCCA
>NW_021244155.1:0-3852 GCF_002162155.2 Triticum dicoccoides | reverse complement strand
GCTCGTCGGCACGTGCGACATTCTCCATCCTATAATGGACAGCTCTATGGACTTGTGTGAGTACAAGCATCACGGCTGTGCCGTCCTATGCCGTGATGACTGTGGCTCCGGCGACATCGAGCAGCCACCGAGCAGCTCGTCCTTCTACCAAGTGATAATCATCACCGCTGGCCACGAACCCCGGATCGGCTTCAAGTTTGATGTGCACACGTTCTCGTCCGTCAATGCGAGTTGGAGTAAGCATACAAAGTGCTTCAGTGACACCATAGAAGATTCCAGCACCTTCGGCTCATTGTGTCAAAGCCACGCCATCATGCACCACGGCGCCGTCCACCGGCTATTTAATAGTTGGATTGCGCAATGTTTCTGCCTTGTTAAGCTAGATGTCCGGAGCGGCGACATCTCATTCACAAGGCTTCCCGTCCCGGCAGCGTATATTGACGATCGTGCGTGCCTTGGCCTGGCCATGACCGACGGCGCCCTCTCGGTACTAACGATGCAAGAGGCAGCATGTCCCAAGCTAGATATATGGAGACAGCAAGAGGACCACCAGAGTGCACAAGGTACCTCGCAATGGCTCTGCACTGATACAGTAGAGTTAATACAACCTAGGAGGAAGGTGATTCAAGAAAGAGACATCCTTTACGTACTAGGTGAGAAGTGTGGCAAATTACTTGTAAGCGACAGGCATCGGCGCATGTACTCAGCCGACCTAGAGACTGGTACAGTGGAGGCAGTGGCGGACTGGCGTGGCTTACCCCCTAACATCCCTCTAGATGTCGTGCCTCTGGAGATTGACTGGCCGGCGTTCTTCATTTCTTGTCTTGGTACTGAAAGGTATGTATACTTGGTTTGATTTGCAAATTTATTGAACCGTCAATTAGCTAGAACTGATTAATTAACTGTTGCTTCCACTGCTCTATACGATTGACTAATTGCGTCGATTGTTTTAATTACCATGCTCATAAGTTTAATGTCGTCCTCGCACACACAAAAGGTATATTTGACGATCTTGATGGCTTGTGCTTCTGTTTTTTGATTAGCGAATCCAGCCTTCGGTCCCATCTCCCAGTGGAGAGGCAGCTCCAAGAAGGAGAAGGCGACGCCGGGGAAGAGACCGCAGGAAGACTCGCAGCCATGGTGAAGCAACAGATGAAGGAAAGGATATAACCAACTCCACATGGTGGTAATATTAGGATGTGTGTTTTTCTATGTCAAAGCTTACTATGAACATCAGAAAAAAGAAAAGCTCACAGTGCAAGTACTGATCGTGTTATCACGAAGTGTATCACCAAGTTTCTTTTTCGAAAAGGGAAGTGCACCGGAAGTGTATCACCAAGTTGTAACCGCATTTCTTAAAACCTTTAATATATGACATGCTTGATTTCGCATATTCGAGAGAAATAGATGAAACAAGCAGTGGTTTAGCTTTATCTGCGAAACCACGATGTGGTCGGGTCGGCGTAGCCCTGCCCAGGGGTGAACCCATGTTCAGGGGAGTGGGGGCCTAGGACCCCACTCAAAATTTGAAGTTTCAGTAGAATTTATTTGAAATTCAAGAAAAAATTGTGAAAACTATTTAAATTGGTATAAAGTGTGCCCCTACTCAGAATAGTTTCCAGGTCCACCACTGGCCCTGCCCTAACTAGCAAAGGTACGTGACAAGCGAGCTGCTCCCCTGGATCCACCGATGTTGAGGGCTTTGGTTAAGGGGCAGCAGCCCATTAGGTGACGTTGTCGTGGAGTGGAGGATCTCGGCGGCGTGGTGCGGTGGAGTCTCGCGATTAGATGTGGGTTGATGAACATGCGCAGGCTGGTGGCGTTGTCTAGCATCGTAGTGACATCGGCCACAATTGAGTCTGGCAAGGTCAATGCGATGACTCCTCCTGAAGATGAGATGGCAGAAGATGGTTGAAGGACACGCGCGGGCTGGTGGCATTGTCTGATGTCATAGTGACATCAGCGGCAGCTGGAGCTGGTAAGGTCAATGCGATGATTCCTCCTAAAGACGGCATGGCGAAAGATGGCGGCAGCGGATCCCAGAGCATGCACTTGTCGTGCACATTGTGAGTCGGCTAGACCGGTTGGTGTTCTCGGATCGCACGAGACAGGTTCGTAAGGCCACCGGGTTAGATGGTGTGTGTTGATGCGGTCAGGGCACATCATCATGAGTGTAGGTGTGGCCAGTGGCGGATCCAGGATTTGAAGTTACCAGGGGCGGACTTTTCAAGGAAACAAAAAAACAAAGCCATAATATGATCAAATAAGACAATCAAGAAAAATAATTGGCCAACAATATGCATGATGGCAAGATTATCAGCACAATAAATGCATCAAAGTAGTTTCATATTCAAGAACTAGGCAAAAAATTGTACCGCAAAAAATCACAGAAAGTCTAACCTGAACTCCTGCTGGCTAAATCTTCCATGCTTTATCCCAAATATTTAATCAATCTTCTAGTCCATTAGGTACCTGAAACATGTAAAAACAATAAGATTAATCTAAAAGACATAGCAAATGTTTGCCATTAAATTGTAGTTATACATGGAGGCTTTGGAAGATGGCCTGAACATCATATTTTTAATTAATTTTCAGTGTTCAACTTTCAAGAATTAGGCCAACATGACAACAAATTAAACATGATACTAGAACAGAAGAGAAGACTAGGGGAGAGCCAAAGAACCTGGTCCTTGTTGCCTCTGTTGCCTGCTCGCTTGTTGTTTTGAGCAGGGACTGCGGCGAAGTAGGACGACGGCGGCGACTCCACTTCCTGGGTGAACGACATCAAGAACAGGCGGACTCGCTTCTCCTTCTCCATCTAGCACCATCGGCTGGACAGACCTAGGCAGCGCCGGCGACTGCCAGACGGCAGTGGAGGCGGCGCCGCGTCGGCAGGGTGTGATCGCGTGAGGCGTGAGCTTAGGACGAACAGTTCCACGATCGATAGATAGAAAAGGAATTGTGAACGTGAAAATCAGGCTGCGGACAATATCTAATGGGCTCATCTAAGCTTTACTGGGCTTACTTGATTGGCCCATCTATAGATCTCCTAGCGAGCAGTTACGCGAATCGTTTTCCTCTTCTCTCCTCGTGCTCGACCACATCTGAGACTTTCGAGCGAACCTGCTCGCCTCCCATGGTGGCCGCCGGCCAAAATCAGTACGGGGGTAACCTAGGTTGTGAAAATTCACCCGGGGCGGCCGCCCCTACACGACCCCACGCTGGAGCCGCCCCTGGGTGTAGCCATATAGTCGCCCAGTAAGATGGCTTTGGGTTGATCTTTGTATTTATTTTGCCAGACTGAGTCATTTTATCCCCTCTAGTCACAACTCTAACAGCACTATCATTTTTCTTATTATTTAATTCATTGAGCAAATCATTTTGAGCTTTAAGCAATTGTTTTACTTGAGTGGTAACCATAGAAGCATGTTTACTAATAAATTTAAGTTCATCTTTAACTCTAGACATATAATCACTCAAGTGTTCAATCATATAAGCATTACGTTTCAATTGTCTATCAACATAAGCATTGAAGTTTTCTTGTTTAACAATAAAATTATCAAACTCATCCAAGCATTAGCTAGCAGACTTATAACGAGAAATATCACCTTCATCAAATCTATAGAGAGAATTTACCTTTACTACCTGTGTCGGGTTATCAAGACCATGTGTTTCTTCAATAGGTGGTAAATTCTTAACATCTTCAGCTTTAATACCCTTTTTTCATAGATTTATTTGCCTCTTGCATATCTTCAGGGCTGAGAAATAGAATACCCCTTTTCTTCGGAGTTGGCTTAGGAGTTGGTTCAGGAAGTGTCCAATCATTTTCATTACTCAACATATTATTTAATA
>NW_021244154.1:0-1295 GCF_002162155.2 Triticum dicoccoides | reverse complement strand
GGTACAAGAGGAGGACTATGTTCATGATGGCTCCGGTGACACAATGGAGGTACAAGAAGGAGACCGTGCTGACTGCTCCGGTCACGTAACCGAGTCCGGCCAGCTATATATATATTAGTTAAGCCCGTGCTGACTAGTTAATTGATGCATCCATTGTTTTGGTATATGTACACATATTAATTACTGTCGTCTTTCTTCCTTATAATTTCTAGCCCTCCGGATCGAGCACAACTTCGGTAAGGAGACGAGGCCCGAAGAAAAAGTTGAGCTCGGATGAAAAGTTTGAGATCATAGAAATCGCGCCCGACGGCGAACCGATTGAACCCATCCGGACAAGGAAGGCGTTTTCTGCTCAGTGCGAGGTTCTTGTTAGGGACAAGATCCCGATCAGCATCCAGCAATGGTATAAGCCTGCTAAGGATGAAGACCCTGAGGTGTCTTATGTCAATGATATGCAGAAAGAAGATCTTTGGAGTAAGCTGAAGGCAAATTTCACCCTACCGCCAGAGGAGGATCCGGAGAAGCCAGTTAAAGAGCAATTAATCAAGTCTTGTGCTCTTAAGAAGATGGCAAGCCTAATGAGGAGGTGGAGGAAAGAGCTGAACCAGTTTGTCGAGAAAAAAAAGACACCAGAATTCATCGGCAAATATGAGAAGATCAAAGATCACTGGCCCGCATTTGTGGCCCACAAGACATCGGAAAAGAGTAAGAAGATGTAGGCGACAAACAAGCAAAATGCTGCGAAGAAGAAGCTTCACCATCGCACGGGGTCAGGTGGCTACCTCAAAGCCCGGCCTAAGTGGTCCAAGGCTGAGCATGATCTGCTTGAAAAAGGGATCGAACCAGAGACAATGCGCTGGCTAGACCGTTGCCGGACTTGGTTCTTCGGGGCTGGCGGAACCTTGGACCCTGTAACAAGGAAGTGTTAGTGGATGGACGAGCAACTGCAAACACCAGTCAAGAACCTTCGACACTATATCGATGCAGCGCAGCGAGGGACGTTCCTTCCAAACAGGGAGAAGGACGAGCTCACAATGGCCCTTGGGAATCCCGAGCACCCTGGACGGACACGAGGCACGCCAGGCTCCATTCTGTGGAAGGTTGGTTTTCCGGACGCAGGGGGTTACAAAACCCACGAGAGGAGGAAGAAACTGGAGCAGGACCAAATGCAGGCGCTGCACGAAAGGGTAATGGGGCTAGAGGAACGAGAAGAGGTACGAGAAGCAGCAGATCGCAACAAACGACCTGCCGAAGCTTCCCCTGAAGCTACCCCGCCATCTCAGCGGAGAAGCAGC
>NW_021244153.1:0-1346 GCF_002162155.2 Triticum dicoccoides | reverse complement strand
GTCTCGCCAATCTTATGCTTCCACGACTATCGCTACCGTTTAGTGATAAAGTAAAGCATTACATCGCGATTGCATTGCATACAATAAAGCGACAACCATATGGCTCCTGCCAGTTGCCGATAACTCGGTTACAAAACATGATCATCTCATACAATAAAATTTAGCATCATGCCTTGACCATATCACATCACAACATGCCCTGCAAAAACAAGTTAGACGTCCTCTACTTTGTTGTTGCAAGTTTTACGTGGCTGCTACGGGCTTTAAGCAAGAACCAATCTCACCTACGCATCAAAACCACAACGATAGTTCGTCAAATAGACTCCGTTTTAACCTTCGCAAGGACCGGGCGTAGCCACACTCGGTTCAACTAAAGTTGGAGAGACAGTCGCCCGCAAGCCATCTATGTGCAAAGCACGTCGAGGGAACCGATCTCGCGTAAGCGTACGCGTAAGGTTGGTCCGGGTCGTCTCGTCCAACAATACCGCCGAACCAAAGTATGACATGCTGGTAGGCAGTATGACTTGTATCGTCCACAACTCACTTGTGTTCTACTCGCGCAAATAACATCAAACCATAAAACCTAGGCTCGGATGCCACTGTTGGGGAACGTAGTAATTTCAAAAAATTTCCTACGCACACGCAAGATCATGGTGATGATATAGCAATGAGGGGAGAGTGTTGTCTACGTACCCTCGTAGACCGAAGCGGAAGCGTTGACGCAACGTAGAGGAAGTAGTCGTACGTCCTCCGGTTCAACCGATCCAAGTACCGTTACTCCGGCACCTCCGAGTTCTTGACACGCGTACAGCTCGATGACGCACCCTCGATCTCTGATCCAGCAGAGGCGCCGAGGGGGAGTTCCGTCAGCACGACGGCGTGGTGACGATCTTGATGTTCTCCTGTTGCAGGGCTTCGCCTAAGCACCGCTACAATATGACCGAGGTGTAATATCGTGGAGGGGGCACCGCACACGGCTAAGGAACGATCAATGATCAACTTGTGTGTTCTAGGGTGCCCCCCTACCCCCGTATATAAAGGAGGGAGGGAGGAGGTGGCCGGCCCTAGGGGGGGCGCGCCATGAGGAGGGGGAAACCTACTCCAAGTAGGTTTCCCTCTCTTTTCCTTATCTTATTTGGAGGGGGAAGGAAAGAGTACTAGTATTAGGAAGTAGTACTAGTAGTAGTAATAGGAAGAGGGGGAAGGAGAAAGGAAAGGGGGGGCCGGCCCCCCTCCCCAATTCGGATTGGGCTTGGGGGGGCGCGCCCCCTTCCCTTGCTCCTTCTCTCTTCCTCCTACATGGGCCCAATAAGGCCCATATACCTCCCGGGGGGTTCCGGTAACCT
>NW_021244152.1:0-398 GCF_002162155.2 Triticum dicoccoides | reverse complement strand
GCGCGATTTTTATGACAACATGGCCGTGTGGCGCTGCGAAGCCGCCGCACAGGATGCCATCTTCGTCGACCTCACTTCCGATGACGACGATTGATGATCTCCGTTGCCGCACCCGGAGGGCTCCGATGAGCTACATTTTGGGCATTAGGGTTTGGGGTAGGCGGCCTCCTCCGATCTAGTGTATGTAAATCAACTATGTATGGATGATCAAGTATGTATCGATGCACCTAGTTCTACTGCTTGTGTTCTTCTCTCGCGTGAAATTTTATTTTCAATTTTCGAAGGTCCATTTGAGGTTGTTGTTCTGCTGAAGCTGTTTTCGGCCCTTATCCGAGCGAAACCGCAAACTGTAAACACCTTATAAGGGCTAGCCTTATAAGGGGCCTGCTAGAGATGCT
>NW_021244151.1:0-1434 GCF_002162155.2 Triticum dicoccoides | reverse complement strand
GTCCCGGTTTGAGATACAAACCGGGACTAAAGGGCATCGCACCATTTAGTCCCGGTTCGTGTCTAAAAGCGGGACTAAAGGGCATCGCACCATTTAGTCCCGGTTCGTGTCTAAAAGCGGCACTAAAAGGGCTCATTTGAACTGGGACTAATGCCTTTAGCCGCACGAATAGGGACCAATGCCCCAATTGGTCCCCATTTGTGATTGAACCGAGACTAATGGGCTTATCTGGCCCGAACGAAAGCCCTGTTTTCTAGTACTGATTATTCGTATAGAATTGTATTAACCAGAAACTTGATACATGTGTGAATACATAGATAGAACATCGTTTCCCTAGTATGCCTCTACTTGACTACATCCTTAACCAAAGATGGTTAAGTTTCCTAACCATAGACATGTGTTGTCATTTGATGAACGAGATCACATTATTAGGAGAATGATATGATGGACAAGATCCATTCATTAGCTTAGCATTATGATTGTTCAGCTTTATTGCTACTGCTTTCTTGATGTCAAATATATATTCCTCCGACTATCAGATTATGCAACTCCTGGATACCGGAGGAATACCTTGTGTGCTATCAAACGTCACAACGTAACTAGGTGATTATAAAGATGCTCTACAGGTATCTCCGAAGCTTATATTAAAAAGAAAAAAAGATAAAAAGCGCATAACAGGCTACACAAATATCAGTCAACTACTCACCACAAACATACACTACTGGAATCATCTTCTTTGCCGTCCGCCATGGTAGGATGGCAAAGACATAGATCGCGAACGGCAAACTTCTTCGCCGTCCGACAGCAGACGGCAACAGGTCCGGCTGAACGAGCTACGGCAAAGGGCTCTTTGCCGTCTGCTGGCGGACGGCAAAGATGAAAAGGCCTGCCTTTGCCGTCCAGCATACGACAGAGCCTCTGAACGGAATAGAAAAGGTACCAGCCCCGTCAGGGGGCTAACGGCGCTATTTGTCGTCTGCCTCATAGTCAATGGACGGCAAAGATATTTCACTAACTAAAAAACGACTGTACTCCTCGGTGCTGCAGTGACGTGGTTGTTCAGGCGATAGGTGAGCGTGTCCAGCAGCAAGATGGCGGCCGACGATCCTATGGTGAGCACGTCTGACGGCCTGGGGTCGTTCTGGCAGAGAGGAGGCTGGGAGACTCGTGTGTGGCAGGGTCCGGCGATGTACGGCAAGGGGCGGCCGCGGCGGAGTCTGGCGAGGGTTGGAGAGGAGGAGCCTGGGGCTTTCGCGCTCGCGGTAGAGGGGAGGAGGCGCGGCCGTGGCGGAGTCCGGCAGGGGGCGGCCGTGGTGGAGTCTGATTAGGGGCGGAGAGGAGGAGGCTGGGGAGCTCAACTGCCGTAGGGTCAGGCGAGGGGCGGCCGCGGAGGGGTCCGGCGAGGGGCGGCCACGGCGGAGTCAGACGAGGGGC
>NW_021244150.1:0-416 GCF_002162155.2 Triticum dicoccoides | reverse complement strand
GAGCGCTCGAGAGTCCAGCGTGTGGGAGCAGGCGCAGCAAATAAGCGGCGCGCGGTGGCGTTTCCACCCACGCGCTGAATTAGATATGCCGCGCACGCAGTTTTTGCGCGTCCGCTGGAGCGCCCAGAGCGGTAGCGCATGCGCTAAAAGCACTACTTTTTCAGCGCGGCGCTTATATAGCGCGGCTGTTGGAGATGCTCTTAGAGCATCTCCAGCCGCGTCCCCAACAGGCCCCAGCGTGGCCCCCAGTCGCGTCCCCAAGACACCGAAATCCGCCGGTTCGATCCGTTTTTTGGCCAGACGATCCCAGGCCAAACCCAGCGCACTGGGGGCGCTCGGGGGCTCCGCTGGAAGGGAAAACCACGTCTAGTCCACACTGTCAGGCGAAAAGTCAAGACAAACGCCTCCACTTCCCC
>NW_021244149.1:0-447 GCF_002162155.2 Triticum dicoccoides | reverse complement strand
TAGTCTCTGAAAAAATTGTCTGCATAGACTCCATTACAAATCATGCGTCATATTTTGGCAAATCAAATATTTTTATAGCTATTTATGTTTGTCATGGAGGGCAAGTTCAGTTTTCAAGCACGGCAAATCCGCCCCAGCTTATTTTTTTTTGCCAGGAAATTGCCGTCCTTACAAAGTAAATTTGCCATCCTAATGCCAACAAATTTTTTCATAAAAAATGTTTGATTTTCGATGCTTAAAAACCTGATGTCAAAATTTTAATATTACCGTTCTTTTTTTGGCTGCATATGCGTGTAGATGTAGGCCCATTTGCTACTTGACAACATGCATCTGCTTGGCTCATGTAATCTTCAATAAGCTATCTATTTTTTTTTATTTGAATGATATGAAGATTGCTCACAACTTCTATCGTGTGGTTGCTCTGTAGATTCTTTGTTCATTAGCTGC
>NW_021244148.1:0-511 GCF_002162155.2 Triticum dicoccoides | reverse complement strand
TGCCCTCTTGATCTGCCACATATTAGATATCACACATGCATCAATGATTGCATCATATATTGGAATGGGCACGCGGAAAAAACCATATGTCCAAAGTGCAATGCTTCGCGATATAAAAAGGCCGGAAAGAAAGCTCCATAGAAAGTTGTATGGTACTTTTCGATCACTTCGCATCTACAACGGTATTTCGTAGATCCTAAGGAAGCAAAGCTTATGCGCTGGCACGCGGAGAGGGTGAAGACAGATGACAGAGATGAGCCGAAGCTAAGACACCAAGGAACATCGTGCTTGGCGCTAGTAGTGATGGCATGAATCCATTTGGCAACCAGAACACCAATCATAGCACATGGCCCATGTTTGTATGGATGTACAACCTCCCCCCTGGTTGTGCATGAAGGAAAAATACATACACATGGCTATGCTTATTCAAGGGCCGAAACAAACGGGAAATGATATAAATCTGTATCTAAGGTTACTGAAAGAGGAGTTACAGACCTTATGGATAACGCCG
>NW_021244147.1:0-1344 GCF_002162155.2 Triticum dicoccoides | reverse complement strand
TTACAATTTTCCTAGTTGCATTGTTTGGGATCCAGGCATCTCCCAGATATTGATGTTGTGTCTGTTCCCCACTCGCCAAATGTAGCCACGTTTCAGTGTATTTGTGCCTGCCATTATACTTTGCCATGTGAAGGAAGAGCCTTTCTTTAACTTCTCATTTAACAGATCACCATCGGGGTAATATTTTGCCCGTAGGATAGAAGCGCACAAGGAATGAGGACTATCCAACAGACGCCATGCTTGTTTGGCGAGTAACACCAAATTAAAACAATGAATATCACGAAATCCCATTCCTCCTTGATTTTTAGGGACACACAATTTCCACCAGGACATCCAATGCATGCTCTTCTGATTCTCCTCGTCTCCCCACCAGAAATGCGCCATCGCGTCGATGATTCCTTTACAATTTTTTTAGGAATTTTAAAGACCGACATTGCATAGGTAGGTATGGCTTGGATCACTGCCTTGAGCAGGATCTCCTTTCCCCCGGTAGATAGTAATTTTTCCTTCCAGCCACTGATTCTCTTAACAACTCACTCAATTAAAAATTGGAAACAGTCTGTTTTATGTATCCCCAAATTGCTGGCAGACCCAGATATTTATCACTGAGGGCCTCTATCATTATATTCAGTGTTGTGCAAAGTTGTGCTCTAATCTCCACCTTCGTGTTGGGACTGAAGAAAATACTAGATTTTTCAACGCTAACTAATTGTCCTGATGCCTCGCAATATAGATCGAGCGCAGCTTTCAGAGTTTCTGCACTTTGTTTGTTGGCTTTCATAAGAATCAATGAATCATCCGCGAAAAGAAGGTTTGTTATCGGTAGGGCGTCTCTACATACTCTTACACCTGAGATTTTTCCATTTTCCTCCGCATGTGTCAGTAGGGCATTCAAGCCTTCAGTACACAGCAAGAAAAGGTATGGTGACAGTGGGTCACCCTGTCGCAAGCCTCATTTAGGCTTGAAGCTCTCACTTTCCTCCGTATTAATCCTAACTCTGTATTCAACTGTTGATGCATTGCATAATAAAGTTCACCCATTCTTGACGGAAACCAAGTCTCAACATAATTTCTTTCAGGAAAGGCCACTCTACTCTATCATAAGCTTTGTGCATATCTAGTTTTATAGCACACAGACCTTCTTTCCCCTCTCTCTTATTCTTGATTGTGTGAAAACATTCATAAGCTACTAGAATATTATCCGTAATTAGTATGATAGGCACAAACGCACTTTGAGTGGGGCTGATAATCTCTGGCAGAAAGATCTTTAAACGAGAAGCCACCATCTTTGCAATTATTTTATATACCACATTGCATAAGCTTATTGGCCTAAATTGGGTTACC
>NW_021244146.1:0-1441 GCF_002162155.2 Triticum dicoccoides | reverse complement strand
CTTTCATTTATAACTTACAAATGATTTACTTAGGGGCAAAAAAGATCCGGTGCACATCGCGTAAACGTAACATAAATGCATACATGAAGGAAATATAACTCTGGATTTTTTGTGAGATACATCAGAACCCAAAGCTCAAAACAAGTCTGTTCGTTCTTTACGAGCAAAGGTAAGAATCAAAGAAGGCCGTTTTAGTCCATCTGTTTCTCTAGTTTGTACGTACAAGCGTAGTTGAGCTGCTTAGTTTCAATTTCCCAGTAAGTAAAGCAAATAAAACTAACTAGCTAGTGTGAAGCTCGTTAACTGACGAACGTCCGGCCGTGGTCTCCGAACTTTTAACCCCCGGCTCGCCTCCCCGTTTTTGCCATGTTTTACGCTTTAATCCGAGTGTCTTCTCTTGCCTTTAGTTAACTACTACTAGTATAAGAGATAGGTAATGGCCATTGGCCGGTCCCTATCGAAGTATCGAGGACCATGGAGATGGTGATGTTTCACTCCGAAGAAAACACATCTTTTTTTTGCTCATGAGAGAGTGTAGGTGCCCTCGTGTAGTTCGACGTAGTTTTTTTATGATGAAAATTCTAGAAATTTAAGTGATAACGCCCAGGTACTCTGTACATGCTATATTTTATGCATGGACTTGCAAAATCTCATAAAATCATGATCATAGGGATGCCCACGGCAAGGAGGTGGTAGTCCGTATTCTAACGTGTTCGGGAGGTCTTTGCGTTCATTTTCCATTCGTACATGTGAAGTCGACGTTGTGATGGTGTCGTCCAAGAGACGGGTGGTCATGTTCCGGGGGTACTGGTCGACCGGATACTGCATACACTCCCTAGGAAGCTTACTATTCAAATCAAGACTGCCGAGTCGTTAGCTCGCGTGTAGGCAACTATTGGCATGGGCTAAAGTGGGCCTCGCGCCACATTGCGGTGATCACTTCGCGAGTGGTCACCTACGGTGAAGTTGAAGTCGGTCACTAGATCAAGGGTGGTGTGTGATGACGACAACGATGATGCTTGTCTTCAAAGTGCCTTGTTGTTTTTGTTTTCGAGAAAACTTCCAATCTATACTTGTTATGCCTCGTTGTGGCCGATTAGGGACAAAAAAAGTTAGTCGTCGGCAGAGGCTTGATCGCTTTCATTTCTATATATTATATAGATAATGTCGTTTGAGAGGATGCCCGAGCCGGACTGGTCGGACCTCCTGCCGAAGATGGCCGGCGACATCCTCTGCCGCCTACCCTCCCTGACCGACCGCGCCCGCTTCGACAGTTAGCTAGTGCAAGTGTAACTCGCAGGTTTGTGGGCATGGATGCAGGTGCAGCCTCAGATTGGCATGACCTCGCGCGCTTAAAAGCCAAGTGGCACGCGCATCCCGCACGCGGACGAATGACTCCTTCTACTATATATACACATGGTACAAGTCATGGTGCAACGAG
>NW_021244145.1:0-394 GCF_002162155.2 Triticum dicoccoides | reverse complement strand
GATAAGGCGGTAGTTCTACACGTCTCGTAGATGCGAATTGTAGTGATGGCTAGACAATAGAAAAAATCCGAGTCTAAACCCTAATTTAGGCTAGCTATTTATCAAGAACCAGGTAGAGAACCAGGTAGGCAGGCGTGTTTGTGGGCGAACTGTCCTGGAGTTCATCTACTTGCGTCCATGGAACTAGGCCAGGCTATACCTGGTCTTTGGGCCTCGTGAAGTCTGGCGACGGCGCGTGCATGACTTAGCCGGCTAGCCTACAAGCCCTCGCCTTGGTGCAGGTAACTAACACGGACGCATGCATGGCCTTTGTACGGTAGAAAAGCACGGCACACCTCTTCAAGAAATTGATGACAGTTTTCCAAAGTAGCACACGTGTGAAGCATGGGCCATC
>NW_021244144.1:0-1047 GCF_002162155.2 Triticum dicoccoides | reverse complement strand
TATCAATCTAGCTTGGGTAAAGCCCCTTTTGAAGTTCTTTATGGACGACGGTGTCGAACACCCCTTAACTGGTCAGAGACCGGGGAAAGACAATTCTTTGGCCCGGATATGATTCAGGAAGCAGAAGAACAAGTTCGCATCGTTCGTGAAAAGTTGAAAACAGCCCAATCCCGTCAAAAGAGTCAATATGACCGAAAACATAAGGCTATGACTTTCGAGGTTGACGAGAAGGCTTATCTTCGGGTCACCCCTCTGAAGGGAACCCATCGTTTCGGTATCAAAGGCAAATTGGCTCCTCGTTACATTGGACCTTTCCGCATTCTCGCCAAACGAGGAGAAGTTGCCTACCAGTTGGAACTACCTCCGCACCTCTCCAGAGTCCACGATGTCTTCCACGTTTCTCAACTCAGGCGTTGCTTCTCGGATCCTATCCGTGGAGTGGACCACAAAAACACTTGATCTCCAAGATAATCTTACATATCGAGAGTACCCCATTCGTATCCTCGATCAGGCCGAACGTACCACCCGACGTCATAACATCAAGTTTCTCAAAGTACAATGGTCGCACCATTTTGAGGATGAAGCAACTTGGGAAAGGGAGGATCGTCTTCGACTCGAGTATCCCGCCTTCTTCCCGGAGGAACCCAAATCTCGGGACGAGATTCTTTTGAGTGGGGGTGAGTTGTCACACCCTAGCTAGTCATGCATCAGAGTGTGTGCATCATGTTTAAAATTCCATTTAATTTTGAAATGGGGATTTGTGAAACCCTCAGAATCATTTTTGAAAATGACCCAAGTAAAAATTTCTCCAAAAGGGTCCAAGAAAATGCTCATGTTGCTCTCTGAAAATATTGGACAGAGATAAAAATCAAACCAATATTTTTGAGAGCTCATAGGTATTTATTTTGGGCATTTGGAATTAATGCATAAATATTTGCATTGGAAATATATTAGTTATATATATTAATATATGTCCAAAAATTATGCCACCTGTTGGGGAGCTCTGGAATAATATATCTAGCTCCTGCAAAAATTGGCATAAGGTAA
>NW_021244143.1:0-402 GCF_002162155.2 Triticum dicoccoides | reverse complement strand
CCTCAGCTATGGTGCATAGAGGTACAAGTCGAGGTAGTACTGGAGGTACAGGCGGAGGAAAGCGATTTCAATATGGCCCAAGCAGCCTCGCGCCTCTTCCACAGAGGCCTTACGACAAGTCCGAGGAGGAAAACGCAGCCATATCGAAGGCCGACGTGGAAGCCCATTTTGCAACGAAACCGCCACCACCGCCAAGGGAGAAAGTGCCTGAGGAACAGATTGACCACTTCATTCGTATGGCTAGAGCACCAGCTCCCAAGCCTGTTGACACAGACTATAAGCGCCACCTCATGAAGTTAAATCGAGCACGTCTACAGAAAGAGGCGAGCTCGAGCTCGAGCTAATCAACTGGCAAAAGGAGCGATAAAACATTTCCCCAGCTGGGAGAACAGGCGGCGCAAT
>NW_021244142.1:0-1309 GCF_002162155.2 Triticum dicoccoides | reverse complement strand
GTACGCCTCATAGGTCATCAGGTTGTGCTTGGCGCCCTGTGACAAGGCGAATATGAGTTGTTCTTCCGCGGAAGAATCCTCGTGTAAAGGGTACGACAGAAGCTTCTGCTTGAACCAACGCGTGAAACATGAGTTGTGCTCTTTGATTATATCTCCGTCCGTCCTCTGTTGGCCTCGGTCATTGTACGTCCTCTCAATAAAGGTTTTGTGCTCTACCACCCAAGGATTGACCACGTCTATGTGTTATAGCGCGACTAGGTTTGCTCTTTCAAAGTCGGCGAGTCGACCCTCGAAGTCAACATGCATTTTGCGGCGACCCTCACGGTGACCCCATCCAGCGAGCCTGCCAAGGTTCCTGTTGACGGGCAGACCAACGGGGTTCTCGATGCCTAGATAATTCGTGCAGTAGGAGATGCACTCTTCGGTCAGAAAGCCCCTGTCTATACTTCCCTCTGGACGTGACATGTTGCGAACGTATCCTTTGATGACACCATTCATCCTTTCGAACGGCATCATGCTGTGCAGGAACGTCGGCCCGAGTTGGATGATATCCTCCACGGTATGGACCAGTAGATGCACCATAACATCGAAGAATGCGGGCGGGAAGTACATCTCAAGCTCGCATAGTATCACCATGATCTCTTCCTGTAGCCTTCTGAGTTGCCTCACGCCAATCGACTTCCGAGAGATGACGTCGAAAAAGATGCATAGCCAAATAGCGTTTCATGGACGTGCACGTCCATGATCCCACGGATTGCAACTGGAAGTATCTGCGTCATCGGCAAGTGACAGTTGTGAGACTTCATCCCGCTGAACTTCTGCTTCACTGGGTCTAGGTATCTGCTTATCTTCCCCGCGTAACTGTAAGGAAGTTTTACTCCTACGAGGCTGGTGAAAAACTGCTCGATCTCCTCCTGACTTAGAGTGAAGCACGCGGGAGGGTAGTCACTTCCGGTCTTCTTGGCCTTTTTTCCTTTGCGACGAGTTTCTGTGTCCTGCTTCGCCTCATCATCATCATCATCATCATCATCATCATCATCATTAGCGTGAAGATCCTGCCTGATGCCCATTGATTTCAAGTCTGCCCTTGCTTTCGGCCCATCTTTGGTCCTCTCTGGCATGTTGAGCAGGGTACCAAGCAGACTCTCGCACACGTTCTTCGTGATATGCATGGCATCAAGGCTGTGAGGCACACGGTGGATCTTCCAGTACGGCAAGTCCCAGAAAATAGACCTCATTTTCCATAACTTCAGCAGCGGCTCTGGCGCCTTTCGCTTCTTTCCTGGCTCTGGCGCCTTTTGCTTCTTTC
>NW_021244141.1:0-1744 GCF_002162155.2 Triticum dicoccoides | reverse complement strand
GAGGAGATGTCATTTGTGCTCACCCACGAACGTCGGGGCAGAGCTCGTTGAACGCACGGGGAGGTCGTCGAACACCAGACCCTCGCAGCGACGAAACAACTGCACATTTAAATCCACCCGATCAACACAAATATACATTCCTTTCAGTGTGCACTTAAATAGTCTGTCCACTGTACAATGTGATTTTTTTCAGTAGGGGTATAGGCAAGAACTCATAGACATCATACCTTGGGCAAGAAGTGCTCAAGCGAGGAAACGAGAGTGACCAAGGCTGGATCAAGCCCAATCTCCTCCTTTACCTCCCTTAATGTTGTTGCTGCATCATCAGCATCACCCTCCTATGACTTTCCTCCGGGCAATGCAACCTCCCCTGCAAATCTCAAGTGGAGAAAACAAAATCAGATAGGGTTTATCCAGCTCGTGTCTAGGTTGGTATCTATTTGTGAACCTGATTGTTCAAATATAAAAGCTAAGTAAGCCAAACCAGCACTAAACAGAAAAAGCTAGGTTAAAAATCCTCTTAAAATTATAGGCCAGCCTCTTAAAATTTCTTTCTCAGATAAATTCATGGGATAACTTACCTTCAGATTTTATCTGAATTCATGACGAATGCGTAACTAGGCACGTAAAGTTTGAACAAACAAGTATGAAATGAGTAATTTGGAATCTGCGGAGTAGCACATAGCAGTGCCAAACAGGTCAAAATGCTTTCTGCCACCAATTTATTATCTAAAACGGAAAAACAAAGTGGACATGAAATAAATTAGACGGCATGCACACCCGCTATTGTGTAAAGCATGCGTGTGTATCTCTCCTTTCCCCTCTGATATATCTCATATGAAACTGTACCCGGAGTGGATGAATTAGCTTTCTATATATGCGACATAAGAGAGCGAGGAAACATAAGGAAGCACTCTCTTAAAGAGGATTTCAAGGAATCAAGGAAATATGAGCCAAAAAGATAAGGCTAAATTAACCTTCTATATATGTGAAATAAGAGAGCGAGGAAATATAAGGAATGAAAAAGAGGCTAAAAAAACATGTTGCATGTATAATTTATAAGGAGGAGAGGGCCATGCACGTTGAATCATCTTTCATGATCAAGAATGAAATATAGTAGAAATAGAATGCAAGTATGGCGGTAATGCAAGTAGAAACAGATTCCAAACTGCATTACAACTATGGTGTTGATTGGGACCTAATCCGTTGAGCAACGGTCTTGATTTCGGTATCATGGCGGAAGAAGCCGTGCTCTCAGCCTACGAATGGAACCAAGTATGATACTTATATTCTTACCAACAGAAATATAGAGATACACATTCTGTGCTATACCCAGGTAATGGTTTTGGTTGGGGCTTAAGCTTTGGGAGAGATGAGAGCAAGATACGTGATAAAGGCAAGGTGGTTGCTTTTCTATTTCCTGCTTAACTTCCATACATAGGTACATCTCTTTTTATAAGCCAAGGATATAAGCGTGGTGATCAAATCCTGCCTTTAATTCTAGATTCTCTGTGGAGTTCCATACAGAAAAATAATGTATGCAAGGGGGTTGCTTCCAAAGAGCTGACCAAGATTTATATTTATGAGGTTTGCAAATTTTAAATCTTTGAGAAACCACAAGGTAATGGGATTTCAGAATAACATACATATTTTTGAATTTTGAAAAATATAAGTCTTTTGTTGGCAGCTAATTAATATTTCGGATTTACAATTTAGCTTGTGTAGGTGCATTTCCCTTCCAAAA
>NW_021244140.1:0-1700 GCF_002162155.2 Triticum dicoccoides | reverse complement strand
CAAACCAGTTAAAACGGCTGAATCCGGACCAGTGATAGACTTCATATCAGGGGTTGTACACCGTTATGGCGTCCCCCACAGCATCATCACTAACAATGGCTCAAACTTCACAGCCGATGAAGTGAAAACTTGGTGCGGCAACATGGGCATTAAGATCGATTACGCCTCCGTCTATCATCCCCAAACAAACGGCCAGGTCGAACATGCAAATGGTCTCATCATGAGCGGCATCAAACCCAGACTAGTGCGATCCTTGACAGAATTAGACACGCACTGGGTCGAGGAGCTCGACTCCATACTCTGGGGGCTGCGGACCACGCCGAATCGTGCCACCGGATATACACCATTTTTTATGGTGTATGGCGCAGAAGCAGTACTACCCTATGACATAATCCATGACTCACCTTGCGTGTGCATGTACAAAGAGAAGGAAGCCGAGCTAGACCGGCAGGACAACTTAGATGCCCTGGAGGAGGAGCGCAACATCGCAAAAGCCCGTTCCGCATTCTATTAGAAGTAGGCTCGAAGGTGTCAAAGCAGAGAAGTGCGGGCCAAAACTTATAACGTTGGCGAACTCGTTCTGCGCCTACCGGAGAATAAGAAGGACAAGCGCAAACCTAAGTGGGAGGGTCCCTTCATCATTGATAAAGTTCTCACTGGAGGAGCGCACCGCCTGCGCAATGCATTCGATAACAGACTCGAGCCGAACCCATGGAACGCGGCCAGACTCCGGAGATTCTACGCCTAGTGCCGAACTCAGTGTTCGTCTCCTTACCCCCGCTCTTTTAATTATGTTCCCCCTTTTTTCTTTCTCGCCTTTTTGACCTTCTTCACACAAAGTATTAAATAAAGTGCGGATGCTCGGATAACTCCGGCCGCACTATGTGTGCTCGCCATACCTGGGGGCTTCCTATACGGAAGCTAAATATAATTATTTTATGGCTTCCTGCCTACCACATATGTGTCCTTTTTCCGTATGTGCCTTTTCTTCACAATTATATGCATCGATATGACTTAAGATGTGGCCATGCTGGGTTGCCTGGCTCTTGTGTTTATGCCCTACGTTCCCATTAATTCGGCTAGGGTGTAAGGGGAGCACCTCTGCGATTGTTACTGTCGGTTCAGCCGGATGTGTACCTCAGACTGGGTGAAGCCGAAAGCTAGCGTCCTTAAGGGAATATTCGGTTGGTGAACAAAAGATGTTTCTTTCGTTTATTACAACATGAATCACTAGATGTTTTGTATCCTGCGTTTCTGTTCGCGGTTCATACATGCACATCGATGCATGCGTACCCAGGGAAAGGAACCCCTAACAGAACTATTCTCCCTAGAAGATGTTTCTTACTACCCATGTAATATAACATAACTAGTTGGGTACTTGTCTGTTCAAGCACTTATGACCCCTACGCCTGGTTTCCACGCATACCCCGGTTTTGCATAACTGAGCGGGTATTCGGATACACCCCGGACTATCGGATCCGGGGCTGAAGCAAAAAGGTCCGCCATGACAAAAGATTTTTAATCCGGCTAGGGACTACATATGTCCATTGAATTACATAGTCACTTGGACTGGCTATATTCTTCCTCTATACCATCCAACAGGCTATCTAGCTTGCAATCCTGTTGGGAATATTTTGCGGCTAACGCTACCTGGTCATACACCAGACTCACGGGAATCTCTTGCCCATCTGGCCCCGCCA
>NW_021244139.1:0-408 GCF_002162155.2 Triticum dicoccoides | reverse complement strand
GTTTTTGCTCTAGTGTTGCACTTATATCTTTTAGAGCACGGTGGTGTCTTAATTTTGAAGAAATTGCTAGTCTCTCATGCTTCACTTATAATATTTGAGAGTCTTTTAGAACAACATGGTATTTGCTATGATCTTAAAGTTGGTCCTAGAATGATGAGCATCCAAGTTGGGTATAATAAAAACTATCATAGGAAGTGAATTGGATGCTATGATCAATTTGATACTTGATAATTGTTTTGAGACATGGAGGTAGTGATACTAAAGTCATGCTAGTTGGGTGATTATGAATTTAAAGAATGCTTGTGTTGAAGTTAGCAAGTCCCGTAGCATGCACGTATGGTTAAAGTTGTGTAACAAATTTGAAACATGAAGTGTACCTGGCTTGTGCATCCTTATGAGTGGCGGTCG
>NW_021244138.1:0-2861 GCF_002162155.2 Triticum dicoccoides | reverse complement strand
CGGTTGTTGTCCTGGTGCGCTGGTTCTATGGGGCCTTAGCACGACGACTTGCTGACTGTCTACTATAATAAGGTTTGCCCGGCTTCGATGAGTGAGGAGCGGTGACGGCGGCGTGATTTCGGCTCGCTCCAGTACTTGTAGTCGTCGCTAAGTGGTCTAGATGTATTTTTTTACTTCTGGTGTTCTTTTTTACTACCTTAACAGTTGATGAATAGACTGAAATTTTTTAAAAAAAATAATAGCAGATAACTACTCCCTCCGTTCCTAAATAATTGTCTTTCTAGAGATTTCAACAAGTGACTACATACGGAGCAAAATGAGTGAATCTACACTCTAAAACATGTCTACATACATCCGTATGTTGTAGTTCATTTGAGATGGTTAGAAAGACAATTATTTGGGAACGGAGGGAGTAGTTGGAAATTTATAATTAATTCAGTAGTCAGGAAACACCTAAAATATGTTCAACCTCCACTAGACGCCCCCTTTCCTGGATGGAACCGTATATAGTATATCTAAATCTGATTCGATTCATGCACGTCACCAAACAAAAATATCTCCGGTCTTCTCACGTTTTGTTCTCTCCTCGTGATCGATGGATAGAGGGAGCGCCGCCGAGATGCCCACGCGGCGCACGGGGCCAGCCAGGACGACGATGCGGCCTTGCCCGTCGTTCTCCACGCTCCCCGGTGATCTCCTCCTCGTCGTCTACCGGTTGCTGGCCAAGTCCACGAGCAGCCGGGCGCGGTTCGCCGCCGTCTGCAGGTCGTGGCGCAACGCAGTCGCCGCGGAGCCGCGGGTGCCCGCTCTGCCATTGCTGCTGCTCTCGCCGCGCGACGAACACGACAGGACGTGGCTCGCGCACTGCCCCGAGGACGGCGCCACGATGCGTGCCCAGCTGCGGCACGGGGCTGTCGGGAGGTACCTCGTCGGCGCCTACGACGGAGGATGGGTCGTCTCGTCCAAGCCGCCGCCGCTCAGGATCGTCAACCTCTTCACCGGCGCCGAGGTTGGGCTCTCTGAGAAACAGAGGACCATCGCCTGTTCGTGCTCCTACCATAGGCGCGGTGATGCTTGCGGGCCGATCGTCTTGAAAATCGTGTTCTCCGAGACGCCCACCTCGGACGGCTGTATCATGGCCGCCATGACCGAGAACTGCAGAATCGCGCTATGTAGGGTTGGTTGTCCTGGTGGCGGGTGGACGGCATATGGATGTCGTATGTTGAGATTCATGGACATCACCTTTTGCAACGGTGAGCTCTATGGCATCGAAGATAATTACAAGAAACTTCTCAAGTTTGTGATCGGTGTGTGAACAAGGATGGCGCGCCAATGGTCATGGCTAGGTACCAGATAGACATGGGAATGGTTAATCATTCCACATCCGCCAACAGTTGCAACGAGTATGCTTGTTACATCGTTGATCTACATGGAAAGCTTACGATGGCCGTGATTAACCAGTGGTGGCCTAAACCCAAGCCTTACTTTAGGGTCTTCGAGCTCATCGACAGTAACACTTGGTCGGAGCTCACAAGCTTGGGTGACCATGCCTTGTTTTTGGGACCGACATTTTCCAAGGCAGTGCACATGCCAGCGGATAGGCATGGCGACGTAGAGAGAAACCACATCTACTACTGCAGCCGTCGCCTTCTAAGTCCAAACTCTACCTTCCATAGTGATGCAGTAACCTTCACGATCTCAAACAACGATGGCGATCTTAAGCATCACGTGTGGAAAATATGAGATGGATGAATATTGTTGTTGTTTCTATGTTGTATTGATCTGACCCAAGTGCGGGGTATATATAAAGTACAATATGAGGGAGAGAGAATTGGAGTAGAGGGCAAGTCGTGCACGATTTAATCCTATTCTATCTCTAACTCCTAATCTCTAACTTAAACATAATTATACTTCTAACATTTCCCCTCAGTCGTAACGGGAGTGAAGCGGACGATTACGACTGAATTTGAAGTCTTGCTCTTTTGTCGTCTTCTCCGCTACACCATCATCAACTGCGTCTCTGATGCGTCGGCAGTTAAGGCGGTGACTGCGTCCCCTTCTGGTGCCTTCCTGCCTTCTCCTCTATTCCCTCCCGCAGTCACAGCGGGAACATCGTGGACGCAAATGACGAGGCGGACGCTGTTGACTGGAGTTGTTGCCGATGAGTTGCTGTAGACGCAGCCCCGTATGTCGATGTCGAGGTAGCCGATCATGATGATGTAGCCGTGGTCGAGGTAGTCATGGTCGATGGTGTGGTCGTCGTGGATGATGAAGCCGCACAAAGCCTGAGGCGCAAAAAAAATGCGCTCTGACGGAGCTGCAGACATGGACGATGCACCTTGCGGATGTCAGAGGGTGCCGTCGGCGATGAGTCCACCGATTTTGCCAAGATCGGAGGAAGCCCATCGAGCACACATCGGTTTTGCCAGAACCGTGTGGCCGCGTAGGGTCGTCACTGTAGTGACGCCGTGTCGATGCAGTCGTGCCGTCGTGGATGACGCGGAAGATGCCGTCGTCGTGACGCGGTCATTGCCGTCGTCGAGGTCGCACCTTGCAGAAAAGTCCGTCAGAGAACGCTAGGTGTCCATCTTGTGGACGAGGCGGCGGCGGCGGTGTGTTGACGATGATACTGGTGAAGACCATGTTGATGGAGACCTTGGCGATGAAGTGTCGGCTATGGTGTTGCAACAACGTGTCGACGATGATGTCGCTTGAAGGCGTCCCTCGCGGCGACGATGTGTCGATGCCGTGTCGCGCCGGAGAAGTCGATGAAGACTTGCATCTCTCTTCACACCTGCCTGGCATGTGAACGGTGCATGTCATAGTCGCTTCTCGTACATGTGCTCGATGAAGATTTTTTT
>NW_021244137.1:0-1428 GCF_002162155.2 Triticum dicoccoides | reverse complement strand
TCGCGTGCTTCTACGAACTTCAGAAGTGTTAATTGGGGCAGTAGTAGCTCAACGCATTTTCATGGTTTCAGTTGTGTCCACTATCAGACATCCAGTCCATACTAACACTATCAGACACAGACACTGCACTGACAAGATGGAATCCGACAACACAACCCAGACCTCACTGTGGCCAGGTATAAAAGGGGAAAACGGGAACCAAGAAAGTACGCAGAACCAATCAGCTCGTTCTGAAGAAAGAAAATCATCTTGACCATCTCGTGTGAACCCCAGACCAGGCTAGATTGCAACTCACTGAAACCAAATATAGGAGTGTGGACAAACTTGTAAAGTAGCAAAAAATGCAACCCCCATGATCCAGGTGCAAGTGTACATGCAAGTCCATACCTGAGCACGAACGAAAAAAAAATTTAGAGGCCTGAAAGCCTTCCACCATATTATCAACAACAGGGTCCACCATTAAGTCATTGACACATGCTCATGGCTCATGCCAAAGTCCGGAATATTGTGCTCAGGCAGAACTCCGTCCATCATACCCTACCAAAGCCTTCAAGTTAATACCCCGATAGGCAGGAGGCACTGGTGGTAGGACTGGCCATTCCCACAACATTGTCGAGCCGGAGGAGCCATTGGAAGAGGAATGGATGATCTTCTTCTATCTCTAACTGTTTTCTTCCCTATGACCGTATCCAGCAACACACGATCTCCTTCATGTTAGCCCGCTCCGACGCTGTCTGAACCATCTACCAGTCCCCCGCGGCTAGTGACGCTCCCTCGAGCGCCTTGCTGTCCTCCCAGAATCACTGCACACCGGCATGCTGCTGCCAAGCCATCACTCTAAGCCCCCCGCCCCGTTCTTCTCCAACGCCGACAACCCTCTCCCCTTGCACCCGTACCGGGCAGCCTTCGACTCCACTCGGGACGCCGCTACCGTCACCGGCTCCTTCCTGTTCGAGCCTAGCTGTCGTTGCTATGCTTCGGTACGCTTGCCTTCCTCGCCCCCATTCCGTTTCACTTCGGGTTCGGGCCTGGATGCAAGTTGTCGACACGGGCAGGAAGACAGCGCGCTCCACGATCCGCATGACACCCCTCGAACCAATTAGATAACGCGAACGATCCCCCCCGGATCACCCCACGAACCTCGATCCCAACCGTCCATTGCACCACACATCCAACGCTCCACGCCCACCTTCCCTCCCGAAAAGGCAAAACTCACGCGCCCTCCCCTCCAAAATCCCCCGCCCGCTCGCCGCTCGTCTCCTACTTAACGCCGCCCACTCCGCTTCGTTCTCCTCACTCCAATCCAATCTCCAACCTCCTTCCTCTCCTCAACCACCCGGCGCATCTCCGACGACATGGCCCGCACCAAGCAGACGGCGAGGAAGTCCACCGGCGGCAAGGCGCCGAGGAAGCAGCTGGCCACCAAGG
>NW_021244136.1:0-1147 GCF_002162155.2 Triticum dicoccoides | reverse complement strand
AGAGACTTGGGAGTAGATGGATTGGAGTGGTGGGGCGCCTTTATTATATGAGAGTCCAAACTCTGTTGCATTCACATCGTGCTGGCTCTAGTATGCTTCTCCAATTAATTCCCTCTGCATGTAATTGAGGATGCATCATTAACCGTTCAACGTCTCGGGAATCACTACCCTCTTCCTCCTTGGCATTCAAGCACATATGGACCCGTCGGCGACGAGGTGCCTATGGTGACTTCGTAAATTTCAAGATGATAGTGTCGTGCGTGTGTGCGTTCATAGGGGTGAGTGTATGCGCGTGTATATGAGCGCTTGCATCTGTACTGTGTCAAAAAAACAACATAAATGCGTGTCAAAAAGACACTAGTCAGTATATACTCAATATTGTGCACCTCGGAGAGGAAAACGATAGAACTAGTACGTATTTATTTACGGTGCAGATTCACTCATTTTGCTCCATATGTACTCCGCCTCAGTGTAGTCTAGTCACTTGTTGAAATCTCTAGAAGGGCAAATACTCCTTTCTGGTTTACAGGGCTATACTAGCAAGTAGTTGTACGTACTAGTACAATAGTGGGCTCACATATCAATTTTGTCTCATGCAAGAGCCTGGCTATATGCGTGGTCCAATGTTCGCAACTGCAACGTTCGGTTTGCGCTTGGCTCTCCGCCTCTTCGAGAAGACGAACAATGATGTTACTACTACTGCTTCAACAGTGTCGAATCCACTGCTGCATGTCCGTCCACCGTGAGTGGGACGGATAGCTTGTTGTAGAAGTACTACTACTAAGCAAAAGTCTGTCCTCGTTTGCAAGCAACCGCGTGCATGGGCGAGGGAGAAGGCGTGTAGTAAAATCAAGCTTCTCCTCGTTCTACGAGTTGACACGACACATCATAGCACTGGCCCCACATGCTTGCCTCTAAACTTGGCTGAAAGACCCGCAGTGTACAATATATTTGCTGCAACCTCTAACATTTACCCACCACAAATTAAAATATATGTGGACGTATGCACCGTTCTGATGCAGAGGCCGGGGAGTCCCCCCTTTTCGAAAAAACAAATTAAAATATATATTCCTGTCTTGACCAGATGAGCGTGCAAACTACAATCACCAGGGTGACAAGTAGGGCCAGAAGACTATTTTAATTTTTT
>NW_021244135.1:0-1305 GCF_002162155.2 Triticum dicoccoides | reverse complement strand
TGGAGCCATCTTCCTCAACCTTTCCTTCCCCTTGCTGGATCAAGAAGGAGGAGACATTACGCTGACTGTACGTGTGTTGAACGCGGAGGTGCCGTCCGTTCGGCGCTAGGATCTCCGGTGATTTGGATCACGTCGAGTACGACTTCCTCATCCCCGTTCTTTGAATGCTTCCGCGCGTGATCTACAAAGGTATGTAGATGCAAACCAATCACTCGTTGCTAGATGAACTCATAGATGGATCTTGGTGAAACCGTAGGAAAATTTTTGTTTTCTGCAACGTTCCCCAACACTATCGAGATTCAATAAGAATAGACCACTCTTCAAGGGTGCATGACCATAAAAGATATTACTCATATAAATAGAACAACCATTATTCTCTGATTTAAATGAATAACCGTCTCGCATTAAACAAGATCCAGATATAATGTTCATGCTCAACGCTGGCACCAAATAACAATTATTTAGGTCTAATACTAATCCCGAAGGTAGATGTAGAGGTAGCGTGCCGACCGCGATCACATCGACTTTGGAACCGTTTCCCACGCGCATTGTCACCTTGTCCTTAGCCAATCTTCGCTTAATCCATAGTCCCTGTTTCGAGTTGCAAATATTAGCAACAGAACCAGTATCAAATACCCAGGTGCTACTGCGAGCATTAGTAAGGTACACATCAATAACATGTATATCACATATACCTTTGTTCACCTTGGCATCCTTCTTATCCGCCAAATACTTGGGGCAGTTCCGCTTCCAGTGACCAGTCTGCTTGCAGTAGAAGCACTCAGTTTCAGGCTTAGGTCCAGACTTGGGTTTCTTCTCTTGAGCAGCAACTTGCTTGCTGTTCTTCTTGAAGTTCCCCTTCTTCTTCCCTTTGCCCTTTTTCTTGAAACTAGTGGTCTTGTTAACCATCAACACTTG
Source organism: Triticum dicoccoides (assembly GCF_002162155.2). NCBI lineage: Eukaryota > Viridiplantae > Streptophyta > Magnoliopsida > Poales > Poaceae > Triticum > Triticum dicoccoides. The sequence continues at coordinate 387 of NW_021244135.1, read as the reverse complement.
ATGCTCCTTTTTGATTTCTACCTCCGCAGCTTTCAGCATTGCGAAGAGCTCGGGAATAGTCTTATTCATCCCTTGCATATTATAGTTCATCACGAAGCTCTTGTAGCTTGGTGGCAGTGATTGGAGAATTCTGTCAATGACGCAATCATCTCGAAGATTAACTCCCATCTGAATCAAGTGATTATTATACCCAGACATTTTGAGTATATGCTCACTGACAGAACTGTTCTCCTCCATCTTGCAGCTATAGAACTTATTGGAGACTTCATATCTCTCAATCCGGGCATTTGCTTGAAATATTAACTTCAACTCCTAGAACATCTCATATGCTCCATGACGTTCAAAACGTCGTTAAAGTCCCGATTCTAAGCCGTAAAGCATGGCACA
>NW_021244134.1:0-1694 GCF_002162155.2 Triticum dicoccoides | reverse complement strand
GAGTAAACCACCCCTCGAGGCGACGACTGGCATGCGCGCGCGGGTATGGGCTCCAGGTCTGGCTCGTAAGGCATCGGCCGTTGGCGAGAGTGGAGGGATGGTGCGTTGGTTCGTTAGCTAGCCCGCATGGCCGAATCTCCTCTGTACGCGCATGCACCATAGTTAGCAGGTTAGTTGGTTAGTGCATGCATCATGGATATGGACGCCGTGCACGTAGCTGGCTTAGTGAGTTTGTTAGCTAGACTAGTGCGTGCGTGCGTGGAGTTAGTGGCCGGTGTGGTTGCCGGATGCTGTGTGTGCAGCCGGGTATAAAAGGCCCCCTGATGTATTGATCGAGGGGTGAGCTAGCGATGTAGCCATTGAAAAGATAAAGAAGATTAGGGCATGTGTGCGCCCGTGACGGCGTTCGTGTGCCGGCCCAGAATTTCTTGTGTCTTGTGTCTTCTTCTACCTCTAGCCGAGAGTGAGAGAGGGTTGTGGTTCCAACATTTGGTATCAAAGCACGGACTCGAGCACCACGGCAATATACGCCTCCTCCCAACCACTAGTAGAAAAACACCTAATAGTCCCGGTTCATAAGGGCCTTTAGTCCCGGTTCATGAACCGGGACTAATGGGCGACCCATTAGTCCCGGTTCAAACATGAACCGGGACCAATGTGCCACCACGTGGCCTGTGCCCCGAGCCCAGTCAGGGTGCCTTTGGTCCCTGTTGGTGGCTCCAACCGGGACCAAAAGGCATCCACGCGTCAGCATTCCAGTGGCTGGGGTTTTTGTTTTTTTTGAAAGGAGGGGAGGTTGGGGGTTTTGGGGGGTTAATTTAGGTGTTTCATATATTGTGTTAGCTAGCTAATTAATAGAGAGAAGTGTCCTCTCTTATGTCCGTGCTTGGTCGACGCTACGTGCTATATATACATAAGTGATCGAGAGAACCATTCAGTACAGAAGTTCGTCATGCAAACCGAGAGAAGTGATCGATCGACCTCTCCTTCTCCAAGAGATTGGTCGAACAACAAGTTTTCGTATCATGTATCCGACGCTACTGGCTACATACATGTATAATATGTATAAGATCACTTAATTACAAACCCCTAGCATTTGAAATCAATTTCCACATGGTATTCTCCGGCTTTACTGATGACGTGGTCAAGAAAGAATCCCGCCAATTCCTCTTAAATTGTTTTCATGCGATCTGGTTCTAGGAGTTCATCCCGCATCTGCCACGTCTAATTTGAAGAAGGGGGTTAATTAATACATATATATGAATGAAACTCAACAGAAATGATGGTGTAATAAAATGAAATTGTGAATATTATTGCTTACGCACTTCATATTGTCTTCTAGAGTAGCCCCGCTTGTTTTTCAAAGTCGCGGTGTGGATGAACTCGCACACGTAGTATCCACAGAAATCATTCTCTTCCTCCTGCCACAAGCACTTTACAAGAAATAGAGGTCAATCAAACTGATAATGAAGCATTATAAATGGCATTGATGAAAGTATAGCTATAGAATCAACGGGAGATACGCGCAACTAGCTAGCCAGTAGTACTTACTTTCGGGTATTTATATGTCAGCTCCTTCGGCAGTCCCGGAGCTTCTGCAGTGAACTGTTTCCAAACCCTGCAAGACAAAGAAAATAATTATTATTACTTGAGATATCAGGAAATAAACAAAAAGTTGCCGATATGGTGCGATA
>NW_021244133.1:0-408 GCF_002162155.2 Triticum dicoccoides | reverse complement strand
GTGCTACTACTAAGTGGGACCCAACGCTCCCATCGCCACTAGCTGTAGTAGCAATGCTGTCCAGAAAACAATGCTACTACTAAGATTTTAGCAGTAACACTTTATTTTACAGCACCGCTGCTGTTAACGGGCCCCACTTAATAGTAGTGCTCTTCCTGGAAAGTGCTACTACTAAGTACCATAGCAGCAGCTTCTTGGCAGTTTGCAAAGAGCACCGTGACTATGCGAGCAAGTATATCGGCGACTTCATGATCGTTAATAAGGACAAGGAAGCGATTCTCCTGCCTTATCATCCCACAGAAGTCATCCACGCATATCCTTTCGTAAGAGTTAATCATTCCTTTGCAAGCATGGAGGCTAATTTGAGGTGTATTTAATTTGCGCAGCGGGGTGGGGGTGGGGGGCGCC
>NW_021244132.1:0-619 GCF_002162155.2 Triticum dicoccoides | reverse complement strand
GGGGGGGCTGTACCGGGATACACTTGATTGTTTGAAATTTCTTGGTCGTGCCCTTGCAATGTATACCTGCACATGAAAAGGCATTTCAAATCCATCAGCCTATGACCACACCAAACCATATAACATGGGACTGGAAAAGTTGTGGCTAAATCAACTATGGATAAAATAAAAAATTGCAGCAAAATCAAAAAATTCTGAAAGTATGTGGTTTCAACTTGCTTGCAAATTTTGGTGCACACATGAAATCCGAGGAGCTCCAAAAAAATATCTGCTCAAAAGTGCAGAAAATCTTGAGAAGTAATTCTGTTTTTATGTAGCTCCTGGGATGTTATTTGGCCATCAAATTTTGCAAGCACCTACTACATTTGGTCATAATCGAAGCAACAAAATTTAGATGTTTTTTTTCGTGTTTGTTACTTGTTTTGGTTTTAGTGTTCATGATGGGCGGGTTTAGAAGAACCTGTCTCGGATGGGATTTAAAATTCCCAAGTAGGCATGAATGGAAAGCCAAATTTTGTACAAAAGGAAATTAAATTCCCAAGTAGGTATGATTTGAAATATTTGAATTTCTATGTACTACCGAAATTGCTGAATTTGTTTTGCCAAAAAAAAATATTTC
>NW_021244131.1:0-1328 GCF_002162155.2 Triticum dicoccoides | reverse complement strand
GCACTAAACTATCAAGTAGTCATCATATTGAGCTAGCCAAACGTTCATAACGTCTGCATCTGCTCCTGCAATAGGTCTGTCACCTAGCGGTGCATCAAGGACATAATTCTTCTGTGCAGCAATGAGGATAAACCTCAGATCACGGATCCAATCCGCATCATTGCTACTAACATCTTTCAACACAATTTTCTCTAGGAACATATCAAAATAAACATATGAAAGCAACAACGCGAGCTATTGATCTACAACATAGATATGCTAATACTACCAGGACTAAGTTCATGATAAATTAAAGTTCAATTAATCATATTACTTAAGAACTCCCACTTAGATAGACATCCCTCTAATCCTCTAAGTGATCACGTGATCCAAATCAACTAAACCATATCCGATCATCACGTGAGATGGAGTAGTTTCATTGGTGAACATCAATATGTTGATCATATTTACTATATGATTCACACTCGACCTTTCGGTCTCCGTGTTCCGAGGCCATATCTGCATATGCTAGGCTCGTCAAGTTTAACCTGAGTATTCTGCGTGTGCAAAACTGGCTTGCACCCGTTGTAGATGGACGTAGAGCTTATCACACCCGATCATCACGTGGTGTCTGGGCACGACGAACTTTGGCAACGGTGCATACTCAGGGAGAACACTTCTTGATAATTTAGTGAGAGATCATCTTATAATGCTACCGTCAATCAAAGCAAGATAAGATGCATAAAAGGATAAACATCACATGCAATCAATATAAGTGATATGATATGGCCATCATCATCTTGTGCTTGTGATCTCCATCTCCGAAGCACCGTCATGATCACCATCGTCACCGGCGCGACACCTTGATCTCCATCGTAGCATCGTTATCGTCTCGCCAATCTTATGCTTCCACGACTATCACTACCGTTTAGTAATAAAGTAAAGCATTACATCGCGATTGCATTGCATACAATAAAGCGACAACCATATGGCTCCTGCCAGTTGCCGATAACTCGGTTACAAAACATGATCATCTCATACAATAAAATTCAGCATCATGCCTTGACCATATCATATCATAACATGCCCTGCAAAAACAAGTTAGACGTCCTCTACTTTGTTGTTGCAAGTTTTACGTGGATGCCACGGGCTTAAGCAAGAACCAATCTCACCTACGCATCAAAACCACAACGATAGTTTGTCAAATAGACTCCGTTTTAACCTTCTCAAGGACCGGGCGTAGCCACACTCGGTTCAACTAAAGTTGGAGAGACAGTCGCCCGCAAGCCATCTATGTGCAAAGCACGTCGAGGGAACCGGTCTCGCGTAAGCGTATGCGTAATGTTGGT
>NW_021244130.1:0-903 GCF_002162155.2 Triticum dicoccoides | reverse complement strand
ATGGAAAAGGAAAAGTCACAATGAGGGGCTCAATTATTCTTCAACGAACAAGAAGGGAAAGAAGCTCACTCAAAAACGAAAACGTCAATGCTGAGGAACCGTATGTTATCGGTCAAATGATGTAATATATATGTTGCCATTTTGTGTACACACTTGGGCATTATGCATTGGTCAAATGATGTAATATATATGTTCCCAGTTTGTATACATACTTAACCGCCAAACGATGCAATATATATCTGCTTAGTTATATACATTGTATCACCTTCCCTTTGTTCACTGCTCTCGGAAAAAAGGAAAAGAAAATAAAAGAAAAGGGAGCGAAAATAGAGGAAAAGAAAATATAAGAAACAAACAGGAAGACTGCTACAGCTAATAGCAATAGCGCTTTCTACAAGAAAATGCTATCGCTATCTGTAATAGCAGTAACGCTTCCTGAAATAAATGCTATAGCTATCTAAAATAGCAGTAGCGCGTTCTTTGCAAAAGTGCTATAGCTAACTTAGCTATAGCACGTTTATCTGGAACGCGCTACTGCTATCTCGACTTAACCGCAAAAATCCTCACTCTCTCTGCTTCTTCCCGCCTCTTCTCTTCCCTCAAATCCCACTCTCTCTCTTCCCCTGTGTCGTCACCACCGGAGCCCTCGATCCCGGTGCTCGCCCCAACCCCGGCGCTCGGCCCCGTCCCGGCGCTCACCCCCGACCCCGGCGCTCGCCCCCGTCCCCGCGCTCGCCCCCGACCCCGGCGCTCGCCCCCCGTCTCCCCCGACCCCGGCGACCCCAAACCTTGGCGCTTGCCCCGGCCTCGCCTTGCTGCCGCGCCATCTCCCCCGACCCCATCTCTCTCTCTCCGCCCTTTGTAAGCCCTCCCTCCTCCCCTCTTCTCTGCTATTTAGTGCTA
>NW_021244129.1:7395-10045 GCF_002162155.2 Triticum dicoccoides | reverse complement strand
TACCCCGTGGATGCTATCACGGAGTCTCAACAGTGCCACCTTATGATGGAATGGCAGAACTACAAAGTCAAGGTGGCTGTCGGCTCTGTTGGACCTACTGAACCCGGCGCAACTTTTCACTGTCGTCCAATTCCAGAAGGATATGCTAGGGTGATGGTGGAGGAAATAACGGAGGGATTTGAGGAGCTCGAGCTTGACCACCCTACCGGTGAAGGGGAGACTAGCCTGGGGTCTGCTCTGAAGACTCCATGCCTATGGCGGAAGGAGCTCATCAACCTTCCGAACTGGACGCCTCCACCTCCTCCTCCTCCTCTGTCGATTCAGGGCACTCGCCTCCTCCTCCGCCTGCTCCTCCGGCGAGTGATCAGGGCACTCTGCCTCCTTCTCCGGCGCGTTGAGGCACTCCGCCTCCTTCTCCGGCGCGTGGCGGCACTCCGCCTCCTTCTTCGCCTGCGCCGGCGCGCCCGACCATCCAACCACCTCCTTCCTCGCCTCGTCAGCAAAGGCGGAAGAGACCCTCCGCCGCTCCGGCTGCTCCGACGCGTCGTAGTCCTTCTCCTCCGCCTTGTAAGCAACAAAAGAAGACAGCCGCAGCCACTCGGCCTGCTCCGGCGTTTAGCAGTACATCAAGAGGCGGGAGGCACTACAGATACGGTCCATCTCTCAAGACTCCAGAGAAGTTACCATACAAGATGACCGCAGAGGAAAACGAGGAGATCTGTCAAGCCCAAGTGAAGGACTACTTCGAAACGCAAAGAGCCAAGAGACATCCACCTCCGGAGGGGAAGATTGATCCGGTGAAAGCGAAGCACACTTTGGATGCCCTGCAGTGACCACCACCTTCTTCGCCGCAAACCAACTATGAGCACATTATCGAAAAGACATATAAGGAAGCGAAGCGGTCGGGAAGTACTTGCAGTGACAAAAGGTGTCTAGCGATATCGTCACTATTCATCAGGGGATCTTGCCCGGTACCAATCCTGGAGATTACGACGATACACATTTTGATATAATGGAGGTGGACGAATTCAAATACGAGTACGGGAAGCCTCTCGTCAAAGATGGAACTATTCTAACAACGATGATGCGAAGATTCCATGATTGGTACATGGAAACCTGCAGAAAGTTTCCAGGGGAGAAAAAAAGGATACTTTGACGCTGAAAGTTAAAGAGGATCATCACGACCTCGTTGGAATTGAGCAGTTGTCTGTTCCATTTGAGGAGTTCTTCCAGTTTTTCAATCAGAAGGCCCTCGATAAATTAACGGTCACTTGCTACTGTCTGTAAGTACTACTTCTGTCATTAAGTCTCTCTATATAGCTCAGCTCTTTCATTGCATGTATATATAATTATCCTCACTATATTATGCAGGTTGAAGATCGTCAAATGCAGAAAGGCCGAAATGTGTGATATTGGGTTCATTAACACAAATCTCACAGATCAATTTACGGTTACATCTCATGCCGAAGAAACCGAGGAGAACTTGCTACGGTCGTTGATAATAAATCAAACCAAAGATACAATACTCTTTCCTTACAACTTCAAGTGAGTGTTACTTCTTGTGCATATTCGGTTTCCCTTAATTATTACTCGAGGTTATGTAATTGATGTGTTATGCATACGTGCGCAGGTTCCACTATATTCTCCTTGATATTAAGCTTGAGCAGGTACTAGTAAAAGTCTTAGACTCGAGACGAAAAGATCCCTCTGAATATGCGGACATGTCTAAAATGCTAGAGAAGTAAGTTGAATCGATCATTATCACATTATATCGGCAACTTTGTTCATTTCATGATATCAAGTAATTGTTTTCTTTGTCTTCCAGGGTTTGGAAAGTATTCACCGCACAAGTTTCGGGACTGCCGCGGGAACTGTGATGGATTTACCCGGAAGTAAGTACTACTAGCTAGCTAGTTCCGCGCCCCGTTGATTCTAACTACTTTCATCAATGCCCATTTATAATGCTTCATTATCAGTTTGATTGACCTCTATTTCTCGTAAAGTGCTTGTGGCAGGAAGCCGGGAATAATTACTATGGATACTACGTCTGCGAGTTCATCTACAACGTGACGGCCAAGAATAGGCGGGGCTACTCTAAAAGACAATATGAAGTGCGTAAGCAAAATATTCAAAAGTTTATTTTATTACCATCATTTCTGTTGAGTTTCATTCATATATATGTATTGACCCCCTTCTTTAAATTAGATGTGGGAGATGCGGAATGAACTCCTACCACAAGATCGCATGCGAGCAATTCAAGAGGAATTGGCTGGATTCTTTCGTAACCACGTCATCAATAAAGCCGGAGAATACCACCATGCATGTAAAATTTGAGTTCATATGTTAGGGTATTGTAAGAGATCTTACACATTGTATATATATATGTAGCTAGTAGCGTCGGATAGATATACGATAACTTGTTGTTCGATCAATCTCTCGGAGAAGGAGAGGTCAATCACTTCTGTATATTTTCATGACGATCTTCTGTACTTAATAGTTTCCTTAATTTGCTTATAGCTAGCTAGCGTGTCGAGTCCTCTCTATATGTAGCATCGACCAAGCACGGAGATAAGAAATGACACTTTTCTCTATTAGCTAGCTAACACAATATATGAAACCCCTAAAGTAACCCTACAACCCCCCCAACCCC
>NW_021244129.1:0-2433 GCF_002162155.2 Triticum dicoccoides | reverse complement strand
GAAAAATTGATAAAATTAGATGTATTTATAACTAAAATACGTCTAGATTCATCCATTTCTCCGACAAGTATTTACGGACGGAGGGAGTAGTACACACCGTCCAGAAAAGACTAGCCAAAATTCCTCCACCCCTTTCCTCCATATTCACGAATGTACAATGACATTACCATAGCATGTTACCACTGCCTCTCTCCATCCATGTAGAGTGGTTAAACCCTTTTTTGGAACATGGCACGCGTATAAACTCATCTCTCTGAGCGCACGCCACAAATGCCTTCGAAATCGACAGGAACATCTGCTCACACTGAACGCATGTCACTGGAAGGTCTGTAATAAATCAAGGAAAATATAAGTACCAGCGTCAAATTTAGGACTTAACCTAATGGGTTGTGGATACAACTGTCCTCCTCATCATCCAACGATAGGTTGATTCGCGAGTGGCTAACATATAATATTAAAAATATTTTAGCTAAACATATGTATGTGAAGAATGGATCCCGGCCAAGATAAGTTGGTAGGTTTCTAGCTTGTACACCAACGCAAGTCAATATTTGTAACGTGCAAGCACGTGGTGCGTGCATGTGGAGTTTTATGTAACATGCATGAATTTATTATGTACTAGTTGTTGGCGCACCACCTGGTGGTGGCTCCTCTTGAGACGGGATTGTGCCCACTAATATGGTTGTCGTATTTGTTAACGTGTATGTATGAGAAGACAGGCAGCACAGATGATACAACAAAAAAATCTCGTTACACGTAGTGCACATGCATAAAATATGTCAGGCAGAGAAGCTGACATCACTAGTAGAAAAAGACCCATTTGTCCCAGTTCATAAGGCCCATTTGTCCCGGTTCCCAAACCGGGACTAAAGGGTCGGTACTAAAGGCCCCCCTTTAGTCCCGGTTGTGCTACAAAACGGGACTAAAGGCTCTCCACGTGGCCGCTCTCTGGAGCTCAACATTTAGTCCCAGTTGATAACACCAACCAGGACTAAAGGAATTTTTTTGAAATTTTGTTTTTCTGAATTTTTTGATTTTTTTTCATATTTTCAAATTTCTTAATTATTTGACAATTCAATCTCTAATCACCCCTCATCACTACTCAATTGTGAACCACTCATTCCAAATCATCTAACTTCCCGGCCGGTCACCCATCCTCTCACTACTCCAACCTGAGATGCTTAAATTTCGAGTTCTATTCCCCCTAGTTTCCAAGTCTACACTTGTTGTTTTTCTGACAATACTAAGCTGTCAATCTTATTAATCCTTAGGAGTTAAACTTGAGCATTAAGCACCATTGGAGTTTGAAACTATTATACTAAAAAACAATAATTATTTATTAACACTAATATTTCTTGAATAAATAGTTTGACCATAGTTTGACCAGATTTGAAAATAGTTTGACCACAGTTTGACCAGATTTAACCATAGTTTGACCAAAAGTCAAAAAAAAACTAACAACAATTATTTATTAACACTAATATTTCTTGAATAAAAGTTTGTCCATAGTTTGACCAGATTTGACCATAGTTTGATCAGATTTGACCATAGTTTGACTAGAGTTTCACCAATAGTCACAAAACTAAAAATAATTATTTATTAACACTAATATTTCTTGAATAAGTAGTTTGACCATAGTTTCACAATAGTTTGACCAGATTTAACAAAAAAACAAAAAAAATGAAAATTGAGCATATCTTTTTTTTCCTTTCAAAATTTGAGGATTCTAAAAATTTGCAAACAGACCATAGGCTGTCAAAATCAAATGCGGATTTTCGTGCTGATTTTTTGATATATTACGCATTTTTTTGACATCGTATGCAAAAGATATGACCGTTTGACTTTTTCATAACTCTTTTTTGAAAAACATGTCCAAATTTTAGTTTTTTAATTTTTCCTAACTAGTAGATGTAGTAACATAAGTACATCTCGGACGATTTTAATTTTTGAAGTTTTTATCATTATCTTTTGTTTTTACAAAAGGCGATCCACCGGGGGGTGGGGGTAGAGTTTGAACCTTTAGTCCCAGTTTGAGATACGAATCGGGAATAAAGGGCATCGCACCCTTTAGTCCCGATTCGTGTCTCAAACTGGGACTAAAGGTCTCCCAGTTCGTGTCTCATACCGGGACTAAAGGTCCCATTTGAGCCGGGACTAATGCCTTTAGTCCCGGTTCGTGATGCAACCGGGACTAATGTGTATATTGGACTATGATGACAGTCCTATTTTCTACTAGTGCACGAGCATCTTGGTGCTGGGAAAATGAATTTATTTGGCTCCATTGCTTACAGGCACTTGTGTTAGACTGCATGTAGATTTTTACATTATTTGCATAGTGGTAATCACAAACATGATTGGTTAATTCCTGCTTATTTCCAATTTATGAACAAAATCCTATTTCAAGTTTCAATACTCAAGTTGGGAAAAGTTCCT
>NW_021244128.1:0-490 GCF_002162155.2 Triticum dicoccoides | reverse complement strand
AAAAAAAAGGAATTATCCTACTATTAAAGGGAATAGGTATTCTTGGTTTGGTTTAGTCCTTTTCATTTGGTCAATCTGGGCCAGGTACTTCTATGTTGATGGGCCTTTTATGGGCTTTCATAGAGACCGCGAAAAATAATTGGGTCAAAATAAATCAACATTGTCGGAATTGAACATAGGACCTCCTGTCTAGATCTTCGATGTAACTAATTAAACGAATGAGCAAACTAAAGGAAGGATTGCGTCCTTTTGTTTTGTTTGGTTTAGTCCTTTTCATTTGGTCAATCTGGGCCAAGTACTTCTATGTTGACTTCTATATTGGAAGGAAGGATCCATAGGCTTCAATGTGTTGGGGCTACTTAATTAAAAAAGGAATTATCCTACTATTAAAGGGAATAGGTATTCTTGGTTTGGTTTAGTCCTTTTCGTTTGGTCAATCTGGGCCAGGTACTTCTATGTTGATGGGCCTTTTATGGGCTTTCATAGAGAC
>NW_021244127.1:0-634 GCF_002162155.2 Triticum dicoccoides | reverse complement strand
GCTCGTGCTCACAACTGTGATCAGGAAGTCCCTGATTTTCCCATGGATGGACTTATGCAGTTTTCTGAAATATTGCAAGGAACTATAGAGGAAACTACAGAGCTCCTTACCCGTCGTCTTGGCCATCTACGACCAGGAGGGCATAGCTTCGAGCTACTGCCAAGAACCCGAGCAACTCAATGTTCTTATGAATACATGAGGTGGTGTGTCTCGGCATTGTCTTTCTTGAAGGAAACAGACATTTTTGCAATGGTATTGATATACCTCGCACTATAAAGAGCACGTCTCCTACAAGTGTTTCTGGTAAAAAATTTTTTTGCCTTGCACATACTTCTAGCATCTCTTATTTTTTGCTGACGTATGAATTTGATTTGCAGCAGTTATATTGGAGAGCCCAAATGACGTGGGAATGTCCACACCATCTGCTCTTGAGGAGGCGAGTAATGATGCAACAGCACCAGTCACGGCTAGCAAGCCGGCGCTGGTTATACCAAGCAACGCGGGCTCTCCTGTTGAGGCTCCTGCTGAAATTGCTCCGGATGCCGCGGCTAGTCAAGCCAAAATATTCTATCCAAGTTCTGGTGACCAGGGCAACCAGGGCACAAAGGAGGTTGTCACTGAAGCAGTCGTGGCT
>NW_021244126.1:0-1014 GCF_002162155.2 Triticum dicoccoides | reverse complement strand
CGGGACCCCGAAACGGTGAGTAATATTGCATGAAACGGGCCAGAATTGGCCAAAACTGCGAGTGTTGATGATCAACACGTAAACACACCTTGGGGTTCAACAACTACGGAAATCGCTTCGGGACCCGAAAATGATGAGTAATAGTCCACGAAACGGGTCAGAATTGGACAAAGCTGTGAGTGTTGACGACGGACACATAAACGCACCCCGGGGTTCATCAATCATGGAAATCGCTCTGGGTCCCCAAAACGCTGAGTAATAGTGCACGAAACCGCGAGTAATAGTCCATGAAACGAGAATCGCTTTGGGACCCCAAAACGGTGAGTAATAGTCCATGAAACGGGCAAGAAACGGCCGAAACAACGAGTGTAGATGATCGACACGTAAGCGCACCTTGGAGTTCGATAACCATGGAAATCACTCCGGGACCCCGAAATGGTGAGTAATAGTGCATGAAACGGGCCAGAATTGGCCAAATCTGCAAGTGTTGATGACCAACAGGTAAGCACGCCCTGGGGTTCAACAACTATGAAAATCGCATGGGGACCCGAAAACGATGAGTAATAGTCCACGAAACGGGTCAGATTTGGCCAAAGCTATGAGTGTTGACGACAAACACATAAACGCACTCCGGGGTTCATCAATCCTGGAAATCGCTCTGGGTCCCCAAAACGCTGAGTAATAATGCACGAAACCGCGAGTAATAGTCCATGAAATGAGAATCGCTTTCGGACCCCAAAACGGTGAGTAATAATCCATGAAACGGGCCAGAATCGGCCAAAACCAAGAGTGTTGACGATAGGCACGTAAACGCACCCGGGGGTCGACAACCATGGAAATCACTTCGGGACCCCAAAACAGTGAGCAATAGTCCATGAAACGGGCCAGAATCGACCAAAACTGCGAGTGTTGATGACCAACACGTAAGCACACCTTGGAGTTCGACAACCATGGAAATCGCTTTGGGACCCCAAAACGGTGAGTAATAGTCCATGAAACGGGCCAGAATCGGCC
>NW_021244125.1:0-2642 GCF_002162155.2 Triticum dicoccoides | reverse complement strand
TATCCCACTCGTCCTGTGAGTTGGTGTTAGGTGTATACATTGCCTTAATTGCTTGGCTGTGTTCATGAGTGAGTTTGGTTTCAGTCTATGTCCAACAACTGCGTGTACTAGCATGGAGAAAGTGATGTCCCAGCAAAATAAGTCTCCAATGGCGAGAACTGTGAGCATAAAAAAGTGTGTATATACGGAATTACAAAGAATTTATCCAATGAGAAAATCCCTCAGAACACTATATTGTTTAGGAGTATAAAGTGAAGAACCGGTAATGGAAACAAGTAATTCTAGTATTACTGACTCTCGAGGATGATTATGGTGCTTACACGATGAGGAGACGGTGAAAGCGAATGCCTAACAATCGATGGCACACCTAAGACAGACGGCCGAGTAATTGAATACAGTTATGTATTGTACTAACAATCGACCCTACAAGAATTCATGAGAATTGTCGGGATGGGGGCAAGTAATCATGACTAGTGTTGAGTACTCTTGTCCTTGTGCTGTCCCACTCGTCCTATGAGTTGGTGTTAGGTGTTTACATTGCCTTAATTGCTTGGCTGTGTTCGTGAGTGAGTTTGGTTTCAGTCTATGTCCAACAGCTGCGTGTACTAGAACGGGGAAAGTGATGTCCCAGCAAAATAAGTCTCCAACGGCGAGAACTGTGAGCATAAAAAAGTGTGTATCTACGGAATTACAAAGAATTTATCCAATGAGAAAATCCCTCAGAACACTATATTGTTTAGGAGTATAAAGTGAAGAACTGATAATGGAAACAAGTAATTCTAGTATTACTGACTCTCGAGGATGATTCTGGTGCTTACACGATGAGGAGGCAGTGAAAGCGAATGCCTAACAATCGATGGCACACCTAAGACAGACGGCCGAGTAATTTAAGACAGTTATGTATTGTACTAACAATCGACCAAACAAGAATTCATGAGAAGAGTCGGGATGGGGGCAAGTAATCATGACTAGTGTTGAGTACTCTTGTCCTTGTGCTGTCCCACTCGTCCTATGAGTTGGTGTTAGGTGTTTACATTGCCTTAATTGCTTGGCTGTGTTCGTGAGTGAGTTTGGTTTCAGTCTATGTCCAACAGCTGCGTGTACTAGAACGGAGAAAGTGATGTCCCAGCAAAATAAGTCTCCAATGGCGAGAACTATGAGCATAAAAAAGTGTGTATCTACGGAATTACATAGAATTTATCCAATGAGAAAGTCCCTCAGAACACTATATTGTTTAGGAGTATAAAGTGAAGAACCGGTAATGGAAACAAGTAATTCTAGTATTAGTGACTCTCGAGGATGATTATGGTGCTTACACGATGAGGAGACGGTGAAAGCGAATGCCTAACAATCGATGGCACACCTAAGACAGACGGCCGAGTAATTGAAGAAAGTTATGTATTGTACTAACAATCGACCCTACAAGAATTCATGAGAATTGTCGGGATGGGGGCAAGTAATCATGACTAGTGTTGAGTACTCTTGTCCTTGTGCTGTCCCACTCGTCCTATGAGTTGGTGTTAGGTGTTTACATTGCCTTAATTGCTTGGCTGTGTTCGTGAGTGAGTTTGGTTTCAGTCTATGTCCAACAGCTGCGTGTACTAGAACGGAGAAAGTGATGTCCCAGCAAAATAAGTCTCCAATGGCGAGAACTGTGAGCACAAAAAAGTGTGTATCTACGGAATTACAAAGAATTTATCCAATGAGAAAGTCCCTCAGAACACTATATTGTTTAGGAGTATAAAGTGAAGAACCGGTAATGGAAACAAGTAATTCTAGTATTACTGACTCTCGAGGATGATTCCGATGCTTACACGATGAGGATGCGGTGAAAGCGAATGCCTAACAATCGATGGCACACCTAAGACAGACGGCCGAGTAATTGAAGATAGTTATGTATTGTACTAACAATCGACCCTACAAGAATTCATGAGAATTGTCGGGATGGGGGCAAGTAATCATGACTAGTGTTGAGTACTCTTGTCCTTGTGCTGTCCCACTCGTCCTATGAGTTGGTGTTAGGTGTTTACATTGCCTTAATTGCTTGGCTGTGTTCGTGAGTGAGTTTGGTTTCAGTCTATGTCCAACAGCTGCGTGTACTAGAATGGAGAAAGTAATGTCCCAGCAAAATAAGTCTCCAATGGCGAGAACTGTGAGCATAAAAAAGTGTGTATCTACGGAATTACAAAGAATTTATCCAATGAGAAAATCCCTCAGAACACTATATTGTTTAGTAGTATAAAGTGAAGAACCGATAATGGAAACAAATAATTCTAGTATTACTGACTCTCGAGGATGATTCCGGTGCTTACACGATGAGGAGACGGTGAAAGCGAATGCCTAACAATCGATGGCACACCTAAGACAGACGGCCGAGTAATTGAAGACAGTTATGTATTGTACTAACAATCGACCCTACAAGAATTCATGAGAATTGTCGGGATGGGGGCAAGTAATCATGACTAGTGTTGAGTACTCTTGTCCTTGTGCTGTCCCACTCGTCCTATGAGTTGGTGTTAGGTGTTTACATTGCCTTAATTGCTTGGCTGTGTTCGTGAGTGAGTTTGGTTTCAGTCTATGTCCAACAGCTGCGTGTACTAGAACGGAGAAAGTGATGTCCCAGCAAAATAAGTCTCCAATGG
>NW_021244124.1:0-384 GCF_002162155.2 Triticum dicoccoides | reverse complement strand
GGGGGTACGTGTGTATATATAGGAGGAAGAAGTACGCCGAAGGAGCAACGAGGGGCCCACGAGGCAGGGGGCGCGCCCTAGGGGGGGCGCCCCCACCCTCGTGACCGCCTCTTTTGTTCCTTGGAGCAGGGTCCAAGTCTCTTGGATCACGTTCGGTGAGAAAATCACGTTATCGAAGATTTTATTCCGTTTGGACTCCGTTTGTTATACCGTTTCTTCGAAACACTGAAATAGGCAAAAACATCAATTCTGGGTTGGGCCTCCGGTTAATAGGTTAGTCCCAAAAATAATATAGAAGTGGAAAATAAAGCCCAATATAGTCCAAAACAGTAGATAATATAGCATGGAGCAATCAAAAATTATAGATACGTTGGAGACGTATCA
>NW_021244123.1:0-643 GCF_002162155.2 Triticum dicoccoides | reverse complement strand
ACTCCTCATGGGAGGGGGCGCGCCACCTCCTGGGCTGCTGCCCTCTCTCTCCCCTCAGGCCCACTAAGGCCCAATACTTCCCCGGGGGGTTCCGGTAACCCTTCCGACACTCCGGTTTTCTCCGAAATCACCCGAAACACATCCGGTGTCCGAATATAGCCGTCCAATATATCGATCTTTATGTCTCAACCATTTCGAGACTCCTCGTCATCTCCGTGATCATATCCGGGACTCCGAACAACCTACGGTACATCAAAATATATAAACTCATAATGAAACTGTCATCGTAACGTTAAGCGTGCGGACCCTACGGGTTCGAGAACAATGTAGACATGACCGAGACACGTCTCCGGTCAATAACCAATAGCGGAACCTGGATGCTCATATTGGCTCCTACATATTCTACGAAGATCTTTATCGGTCAGACCGCATAACAACATACGTTGTTCCCTTTGTCATCGGTATGTTACTTGCCCGAGATTCGATCGTCGGTATCTCAATACCTAGTTCAATCTCGTTATCGGCAAGTCTCTTTACTCGTTCCGTAATACATCATCTCGCAACTAACTCATTAGTTGCATTGCTTGCAATGCTTAAGTGATGTGCATTACCGAGAGGGCCCAGAGATACCTCTCCGACAATC
>NW_021244122.1:0-1215 GCF_002162155.2 Triticum dicoccoides | reverse complement strand
CATGATATACCATGCATGCATCCACCATTTTTTGGGTGATTTGCATCAACTTGCATTGTATCCTCAGACACTCTCAATTCCTATCTATTTGCTGTTCTATATTGCTCAATTTGTCATGTCGACCTGACCTTTTTTAGCTTATATGATCATGCACGATCATCTCTCTCCACTTCTCTCACCTTCTACACACCCAACAACTTTATTCATGATTCGCGCGTACTACTGAGACAACTGGATCAAAGTTCAGAAACACAGCTGATTTATTTGTGATGTCAATACATTGCTACAGAACATACGATTTTGATGCCTCCCTTGCCTTTATACCATAAACTTCTTGATTCGAGACAACTCTCTCCCATGTTTAATGATGATATTTTTCGTTCCAACTTGGATATCCTCGAAATGATCTAGATTATGTTTTTTACCAAAAAGTTGCACCTTAAAAACCCGTTTATTAACACATTCGCCTTCTGGTTCACAAAAATGTGATGTTTGGAGATGGAAAAAGGCATCTAACTTCACCAACTAGTTTGCATTGCAGTACATGTTTAATAACTAAGAAAGTTGAAAATGTTTGGAAAATTACTTCCCGAGTCAAACCTATGCATATAATTTTTCAAGTTTCCAATCTATATTTAAAATAATATAGTTGGTTATCCAAAGTTGACAAACTTGCATGATAAACCTAATGGCACAATTTTTATTGAGCCAGTCTGGAAATTCCTAACAGCTAAATTAGAGGAACTTGATGCACGAATTCAAACTAATAAGGTGGCATATAACACTAGACCTATGCGTTTTCTCGATATCAAATGCATCCACGTATCACCACGTGTGTACATAAACGTTGGTTTGCCTCAAGCAGGGTGAACTTTTGTTCCAAAAAAGGGGATGCATAGCGATTTGAAGTGGTAGAAATATACATATTTTTTGTAGAAAGAATATTAAGTACAACTTGGTACCGGATTTGGGCTGCTCTGCCCACTGATGGGCCCAAAGCTACGTCTTCAGCCCATCAAGATGACTTGGGATATGAATATCTTTGGCCCCTTCAAAAATCTGAAACATTTTTGGCTGATGCGCCGTGGCGACGCGATGGAGGCGCCTCCCGCGCATGCTCCCCGATCTCAACATACACATCGCGACACTCGTATCGCACCGTTGCTGGAGATCCTCGGCAAATAGTGTCATGGCCACGTACACCACAATTGTAAC
>NW_021244121.1:0-1014 GCF_002162155.2 Triticum dicoccoides | reverse complement strand
CGGGACCCCGAAACGGTGAGTAATATTGCATGAAACGGGCCAGAATTGGCCAAAACTGCGAGTGTTGATGATCAACACGTAAACACACCTTGGGGTTCAACAACTACGGAAATCGCTTCGGGACCCGAAAATGATGAGTAATAGTCCACGAAACGGGTCAGAATTGGACAAAGCTGTGAGTGTTGACGACGGACACATAAACGCACCCCGGGGTTCATCAATCATGGAAATCGCTCTGGGTCCCCAAAACGCTGAGTAATAGTGCACGAAACCGCGAGTAATAGTCCATGAAACGAGAATCGCTTTGGGACCCCAAAACGGTGAGTAATAGTCCATGAAACGGGCAAGAAACGGCCGAAACAACGAGTGTAGATGATCGACACGTAAGCGCACCTTGGAGTTCGATAACCATGGAAATCACTCCGGGACCCCGAAATAGTGAGTAATAGTGCATGAAACGGGCCAGAATTGGCCAAATCTGCAAGTGTTGATGACCAACAGGTAAGCACGCCCTGGGGTTCAACAACTATGAAAATCGCATGGGGACCCGAAAACGATGAGTAATAGTCCAAGAAACGGGTCAGATTTGGCCAAAGCTATGAGTGTTGACGACAGACACATAAACGCACTCCGGGGTTCATCAATCCTGGAAATCGCTCTGGGTCCCCAAAACGCTGAGTAATAATGCACGAAACCGCGAGTAATAGTCCATGAAATGAGAATCGCTTTCGGACCCCAAAACGGTGAGTAATAATCCATGAAACGGGCCAGAATCGGCCAAAACCAAGAGTGTTGACGATAGGCACGTAAACGCACCCGGGGGTCGACAACCATGGAAATCACTTCGGGACCCCAAAACAGTGAGCAATAGTCCATGAAACGGGCCAGAATCGACCAAAACTGCGAGTGTTGATGACCAACACGTAAGCACACCTTGGAGTTCGACAACCATGGAAATCGCTTTGGGACCCCAAAACGGTGAGTAATAGTCCATGAAACGGGCCAGAATCGGCC
>NW_021244120.1:0-761 GCF_002162155.2 Triticum dicoccoides | reverse complement strand
CCCCTATTTCAAATTTAGATAAAATTTAAACATGATGCAACACCATATGCTAGCACTAGGCATTACCAGAACTAGGGATGTGACATTCGGTAACGAGATGTCACCGAAATTCTGTAATTGTGTTGGGGGGACATGATATGCCACGGTAGTAGGTGAAGGCATTTGTGCTCCTGTAGAAGTTTCACTTATTCGGCCATGACCATGAAGGTGCGGAGCCGAATTATGGACATCAACAGTTGCGTATGGTGCTAGAAAATTAGTAGCATGAGGTGTAGCATATGATGTTTGAGGGTAATTGGCCGAATAACTAGTAGTAGCATGGCCAATTCCCCTATCCACCAGCACATTTGGATTACATACTGCAAGTTATTTGCCGATGAATAAAAAGTTGAAACACTTTGTTGCATCCTATTGGAAGTTCCTACATGGGGTGTCTCAACTTGATTAACCGAACTCATCATATTGTTCAGCGGCATATAGATTTGTGGGGTTGCCGATGCATGAGAGTTCGGATACATATGTTGCATGTTGCTAAAATTATATGAAGTTGAAGCATGAGGATTATTCTGAATCGATTGTTGCGCATAATTAGATAAAACTAGGGCTAGCCGACACATTATGCTCATTAGACGTTCTAGCAACAACATATGGATTATTTGCATCTACAAAGGGGAATTGGATATTCATATTACCTTGGTAGATCTCTTCGTAGCAAGAACGGGCTGGAGACCGTTCAAAGCTTCGTCCCCAGCGGAGTCGAC
>NW_021244119.1:0-404 GCF_002162155.2 Triticum dicoccoides | reverse complement strand
GTGCCTTGTCCATCTCCGGAGCAGTGAGCTTGATGGCTTCACTTCCGTCCCCGACCCCTGAGATTCTTCGTTCTTCGCCACAGATTTTTTTTATATGTTATAGCAACTCCAACGGGCGACCCAAATGGACGACGATTTCATCCGCTTTTTGTCTGTTTGGATTGGCCAGACGGACACGGACGTCCACTTCCGCGTTTGGATATGCGTATGTGCCCAACGCTCGCCCGACCTATTTTGACGGAGCTGGAAAAAAAACGGTGCAAGCATATTTCAAATGAAAACAACTTAATTAAACATTAAGCTGGCCAGGAAGGCCGGCGAGAGTCCACGTGTCCACATTAGCATTAAAAGAAATTTAAAACAAACTAAACTATGAGGCGGCGCGCTGGCCAGCGCGCCCTAGG
>NW_021244118.1:0-859 GCF_002162155.2 Triticum dicoccoides | reverse complement strand
TGCCGATCACCGCCTGCTGCTGGGTAAGAACTGGTAAGAATTTGAGATTTGCTTGACGGATTTGTGATACACCACCACCACTTCTTAGTAGTCTGTAGGATCATATTCTTGTGTGTTTCTATTGCTGCTAACCATGCCAGGATCACAAGCCGACGAGATTGACTGGGAGAACTTATCGAACAAGGAGCTTCATGATAAGTTTCAGCAAATGATGACTGAACAGGTACAAGATGTGCTGAACAATTTTGAAGAGGCCATGGAGAAGATCACTGGCCTTGAGAAGACGTTCGAAACAAAGCTCGATAACAGATTTAATGAACTGCTTGCGCGTCTTCCACCACCGGCTGCACCTGTCGCACCTCTGCAACAACAACAACTACGCCCCCTTCCGAATCAGTATGGACGAGCACAACATGTTCCTATAGTGCCAGGACAAAATTCTGGTGCCGCTGTTACTGCTGTTGGTGCTTCTTTGGCTCCTGCTACTGCTCCTGCTGGTACCCAGGAGGATGATGAGTATGCGGGCGATTATGAGGATGAGGTTGATCAAAATCAGATCTACGAGCAGCCACCAGCACCACCACCAGCAGGTCGACCTCAGGTATATATTCGTAATGGTAGGCCTGCACCACCACCTCAGGTACGAGATGATGTCCATATTCCTAAACTGAAATTGAATATTCCACCATTTGAGGGTAGATATGTTCCTGATATATATCTTACTTGGGAGTTAGAAACTGAACAACGATTTACATGTTTACAATATCCTAAGGAGAGACGAGTTGCTGCTGCTGTTTGTGCTTTCACTAGTTTTGCATGTGTATGGTGGTCTGAACATTGTAGATTATATCCTATTCCA
>NW_021244117.1:0-2258 GCF_002162155.2 Triticum dicoccoides | reverse complement strand
TTGATTTGTTGCCTCTTCCATCTTCGGAGAAGGTTAATTTTGATGCTAAACAACGTGCTGAATTGATTTTAAAAATGCATGAGTTAACTAAGGAAAACATTGAGCGCATGAATGCTAAATATAAACTTGCTGGAGATAAGGGTAGAAAACATGTTGTGTTTGCACCTGGAGATCTTGTTTGGTTACATTTGCGTAAGGATAGATTTCCTGATTTGCGCAAATCAAAGTTAATGCCACGTGCTGATGGTCCCTTTAAGGTGTTAGAGAAAATAAATGATAATGCATATAAACTTGAGCTGCCTGCAGATTTTGGGGTTAGTCCCACTTTTAACATTGCAGATTTGAAGCCTTATTTGGGTGAGGAAGATGAACTTCCGTCGAGGACGACTTCATTTCAAGAAGGGGAGGATGAAGAGGACATCAATACAATTGTTACACCCACAGCCCCTGATGAGGACATCAATACAATTGTTACACCCACAGGCCCTGCTGCTATACATACTGGACCAATTACTAGAGCTCGCGCACGCCAACTAAATTACCAGGTACTTTCGCTTCTTGGTAATGATTCTAATGTTCATGAGAATATGATGCTGCCTAAATTGGATACATTTGTTTTGCTTACAAATAAAGGGCCTAGCTTGGAGAAGGATGAACATTGGAGCAAGAACAAGCATGGAGATGAAGGCATGCGCAAGGGGAACAAGAACGGAGTTACAAGTGATGATTTCAGGACTTTGAAGCCACCATAATGGGCACATGAAGCCTTGGACGAAATATACAAGATGCCACTTCATAAATTTCGTCCTGAGGCTATTATAGGTGTTGCGTCAACTTTTTATTGGGCCAGGCCCATATAATTTCGAAATACATAAGTATAGGCTATTTTTAGAGTCCGTATGTGTGGGGAAACAAGAGATAGGGTTGATTTCGGACCCCTCCACCAAGGGCCACGAAATTCCCCCTCTCTTCCTCCATATATACAGCCCTTAGGGCACCGTTTAGATTTTGGGTTTTGTTTAGATTAAAAGTTCACCATAGCAGCAACTTCGCGTACTTCGTTTGTGTTCAACGACCAGACAAAGACGTCACAGAACCCCACCTTGATCAATAAAGCTTTCATCTTATATTCGCAATATCCAGATTGCAATCTTAGTTTCTTGCTTGTTCTTCGTTTGCTCGCAGGAAACAGACCCTCGTGGTCAGGTTGATCGTGCTCCGGCGTGGTCAATAACCTCTCGGAGTTGGTTTAGCGATTGCTAAGGCGCGACGTCCTCGCACGCTCGTAGTCGGATCGTCAAAGTCGACTTCCACCAAAGCGAAATCCACCATCTCATTGAAAGACGGGACACCTTTGCCTCTATCACCAGGGAGAGTCAAACGCACGACGTAGATGTATGTGGAGCTGGGAAGGCTTATAATATGGTAGCAAAAAGGGTCAGCAATAATCAATTCAGAGATGCAAAGTTGAATAAACGCTCAACGACGGTACTGTGCTGGTCCTAGGCTAGACTGTGCTAGAGACGCAAGCCTAGAACACCAACAAAAACATGGCGCGGCACGTAAACAAGGGAAAAAGCACACTCTGGTTTTTTTTCGCTCCTTTTTTTTTGCGCTGTTTTTTTTTCTGAAAAATCACTATAATGGCGAGTGTCTCAAAACTCTTCCTATGTCAAACTGACAGGATGGGCACGAAATTTTTTCGACCAATTTTTTTTTTCGACTGCCCGGACCCAAAAACTGGAAACGGGTCAAAAAAAACTTCCTATAATGGCACCTGTCTCAAAACACTCAGAAACACCTAAAAATAGGATAGCCAGAATTTTTTTTCGAAGAATGCGTTTTCGAAAAATTTTGGGCCTAAACGGAGGGTGGTTTCCGAAACCTACTCCGGCAAGGAAACACGAATCGGAATCTAGATGGATCTCGAAAACAAACCTAATATGACAAGAACTCGGATTGGTGG
This sequence comes from Triticum dicoccoides, assembly GCF_002162155.2. NCBI lineage: Eukaryota > Viridiplantae > Streptophyta > Magnoliopsida > Poales > Poaceae > Triticum > Triticum dicoccoides. Next base: position 292 of record NW_021244117.1, on the reverse strand, counting down.
TGGATATATGGTGGTAGATGGCAGCGGTGGTAGTATATGACAACGGTGGTGGTATATGGATACGGATTCGAAGCGGTGGCGGATAAGCGGTGGTGGTAGATGGCAGGGGCGATGATGATGGTGCGGCGGCGGCGTGACAACTTATGACCAGAACTCGAAACTCTAAAAGACTAGACTCTAAGACCAGCAACTTGACACGACGATGCAACCGCAAATTCAACAAAGCAAAGACCCTAAAAAGATTATGCAAAGGCTCAGATTGGTTCGGATATGATGAACTAACCCTAAAAAA
>NW_021244116.1:0-937 GCF_002162155.2 Triticum dicoccoides | reverse complement strand
TTCTTACTTGTATGTTTATATAGATACTTGTATAATTTTCTTACTTTTATTATTGCATCTTATATAGTGCGATGGTTTTGGTATCCGCCCCCGTCGGCCCTCGTCCTGTCTATGATTCGGATGTGGTATATATATTATCTTTTCATAACTATTGGTTCATTTATTGTTTATGACAATTATGCCGACCAACGTGACATAGATTTTATTTATCTAGGAGGTTGTTGAACCGGAAATTTCAACCGACCCTATTGTCGAGAGGTTAAATTTAGTTGAAGAAGAAAACAATTTGTTGAAGAAAAAAATTAGAAAAATTGAGGAGGAGAAGATGATATTGGAGTTGCATGTTGCGGATGTCGTCGATGATCACAAGATCAAGATGGATGCAATGCGCTTGAAGATTAGAAAGATTAGAAAATATGCCATTCATACCGAGGCTTGGTATCATTATGCCGTTGGATCAATTGTTACATTGGTTGCGATCATGATCGCATTTGTTTTCGCATTAAAATATTTTACATAGTTTCAGTGTATGGTTTAATTAATTTAGATACTCTGCAGAGCTTTATGTTGTTAGATGAGAACTATGTATGCACTTTGGTTTTAATGTGATGATGAACTTCTATTAATTTGGTCACTTAATTATCTATTCATGATGTTCTGTAATGATTTTTGACACACTTAATTATATATAATGCACGCAGACACACCGGCAATGGATGTTCTGTAATGATCTGTTGTGTGTTCCATTTGATGAGTTCTTCGCGTTTTTCAATCAAAAGGCCCTCGATAAATTAATGGTCTTTTGCTACTGCCTGTAAGTACTATTTCTGTCATTAAGTCTCTATATATAGCTCGCCTGTTTCATTGCATGTATTTATAATTAATTATCCTCAATATATTATGCAGATTGAAGATCGTCGAGTGCAAAAACAAGAAA
>NW_021244115.1:0-693 GCF_002162155.2 Triticum dicoccoides | reverse complement strand
CAGGGTTAACATGATCTATTCGAATAGCCGCGTCCGCGGTAAAGGACTACTTGGTTGCCTATACAGTTCATAGACAAGTAAATGGAAACTACTAAAGGCCTCAAGATAAGAGTGAGTGCCGAGGATGGCTCTTCCGTAGAAAGACGGAGGTGGATCCTCGGTGGTGTATTGAAGTGGTGAGTAGTGGACTCGTGTGCGCAAAACCATTTCAAGTTGGAGTATCGTACGATAGCCTAGCCAAGAGTCAAAGCTGGCTTGCTGCAATAACTCCACCAACCCTTCTTGATACTAAGCATGTATGTAGGATCTGATGTAAGTCTTGCTGAGTACCTTTGTACTCATGTTGCTATAATCTACATTTTTTACAGAAGACGCTGCAACCCCTTCTGATGGGTTCTATGTAGACGTTGACATCAACGAGTAGGCTAAAGACCCAGGTGGTGACCCTGAGCTTGTGAAGGACCTTGTAGTATAGCTAGGCTTCCCAAGCCTCTTTTATTTTACTAGTTGTCTGTACTCAGACAAGTTACTTCCGCTGCTGGTTTGTATGACTGTATGACTTGTATGTTGGGTCGTGAGACCCGTACCTTCGTGTATGTTATGTATGGCTCCCTGAGCCTTAAATAAAGTACTTGTGTCGTAGAGTCATGTTGTGATGCTTCGTTGTATTTGCACATATCGAGCATATTGTGT
>NW_021244114.1:0-1032 GCF_002162155.2 Triticum dicoccoides | reverse complement strand
TTTGGACGCCTTAGAGGAGGAGCAGGACATGGCAAAGGCTCGTTCCGCATTTTATCAGCAGCAGGCTCGAAGATATCAAAGCAGAGAAGTACGGGCCAAAACTTACAATGTTGGCGAACTCGTTCTACGCCTGCCGGACAAGAAAAAGGACAAACTTAAGCCCAAGTGGGAAGGTCCCTTCATCATCGACCAAGTACTGACCGGCGGAGCATACCGTCTACGTAAAGCATCTGACAACCGACTCGAGTCGAACCCATGGAACGCAGCCTGTCTTCGAAGATTCTACGCCTAACGCCGGACTCAGAGTTCGTCTCACTCCCCCGTCCACCTTTTTATATTTTCTACTGTCTCTTGTCCCCCTCCTTCTTCCCACTTTTTTTTCAATACCTTTTATAGGCTGATTTGCGCTTTGTTCGCACACACTTGATGTGCTCCTAGCACTCATTATACCTGGGGGCTTCTTTAACAGAAGCTTATTCATACGGGCTTCATGCCCAATACATGTGTCATACTTCCGCATGTACCTTTTATTCACCATTGTATGCATCGATATGACTTAAGTTTTGGCCAAGCTAGGTTGCCTGGCTCCTGTGCTTACCCCTACGTTCGCGATTGTTCGGCTAGGAGGTAAAGGGAGCACATCTGCGATTGCTACTGCCGGGTCAGCCAGATGTGTACCTTAGACTGGGTGAAGCCGAAAGCTAGCGTTCTTAAGAGAATACTCGGTCGGTGACTTGAAAGATGATTTATTACTTACTTATTTATCTGCCCCCAGATGCTTTTTCTGCTATTTTCGCAGTCCGGCATTGCACTTTAGGGCATGCCTCCCAGGGAAAGGAACCCTTAACGGAACTATTCTCCCTGGAAGATGTTTCTTACTAACCATGTAATATAACATAGCTAGTTGGGCACTTGTCTGATAAAGCAATTATGACCCCGACGCCTTGTCTCCATGCATGCCCCGGTTCTTTTATAACCGTAAGGGTATTCGGACACACTCCGGACTGTTGGGTCCCGAGGTTGAAGCGAAAC
>NW_021244113.1:0-1825 GCF_002162155.2 Triticum dicoccoides | reverse complement strand
TGTTCAAACATCTTCCTCGTATATATCTTACTTGCATGCCTCTCGATTGCAATGTTTGCCCTCATGACAGCTCCTCCCTGAAAAGTACAGATCAGATATAAAATTGTCAACTTTATTGGATAGAATAATTAAAAAGTAAAAATATATCTAGTGGAAATTCTATTCATAGAACTCTGGTCCTTTTTTCTTCATAGCTCTCATCTGATTCCCTGTCAAATTGGAGCCTCATGTATTGCTTAATGAAGACATGCATTGGGCTTGATGGTGGCATGTACATTTTCAGCAGGTTGTTTGCACTCTCGCTTTGCTCGGTGCTCGTCATTTTTGCGCAGAAGGCACCTTTGAGGTATGGCTTCGCCCATTTTTGACGTATCTCGTACAGGTTCGTCATGTAGTTGTGGGACTTTAGATTATATTTCTCAACAAGTATACCCCACGCATTCTCAAATTCTTCCACACTTATCATGTGATTCACCACTTTGTGAAATTCTGCTCTGAACTCACATTTCCTAGTGTACAGTGCGCCAAGGTTCTCCTTTGCCTTCTTAAGAATGTGCCATTTGCACCGTCGGTGTACAGTCCCAGGGAGTTCGCTCTTGATTGCTACCTCGATTGTGTAAAACTAGAATATTGGGGCAACTGCTCGACACCCTTGGGGGGTGAGGCTATCTCATTATATATAAGTACCAAAGGGTACAAGTACAAGTACAACACGTATACACAAGTCTACGTATCCATATACAGTCTAACACCCTCCCTCAATCTTAACTATGGCCTGAAGTACAAACTAAGTTAAGATTGCGCCTGCAGCCTACAAACTGTGGTTGTGGAAGAGGCTTCGTGAAGATGTCAGCAAGTTGATCCTTTGATGATATGAACTTGATGCTAAGCAACTTCTGTGCAACACGCTCTCGAACAAAGTGATAGTCAACCTCAATATGTTTTGTTCGAGCATGAAACACTGGGTTAGATGATAAGTATGTAGCACCAATGTTATCACACCAAAGCACTGGAGAGTGAACTGAAGGAACTCGCAACTCCCTCAGCAAGGACTGAACCCAAATGATCTCAGCTGTCGCATCAGCAACTGCTTTGTACTCGGCTTCTGTGCTGCTGCGAGACTCTGTAGCCTGCTTGCGAGCATTCCAGGCAATCAAGTTGGGACCAAGAAACACTGCATACCCCCCATGGATCGCCGGTCATCAGGACTACCAGCCCAGTCAGCATCAGAGAAGGCCGAGATCTCATAAGACGGCGCACGCTGGAGAAGCAAACCATGAGATGCAGTGAGGCATATATATCGCAAAATGCGCTTCACAGCGGACCAATGGGATGTCGTGGGCGCATGAAGAAACTGACAGACACGATTGACTGCATAAGAGACATCTGGTCTGGTGATAGTAAGATACTGCAGGCCTCCAACAAGACTGCGGTACTCAGTGGCATCATCAGAGGAGAGAGGGTCACCATCAAAAGCAGACATCATACAGTTCCCGTGGCGGGAGAGGCGCCTCGCGCCCATGGACGTTCTCAATGAGATTGTCATAGTCATCATCGAGGCCATTGAGCACATGAGTGGTGAAGTCCTCATCTCCAAGGGGATGGCCAATGGAGGCCAGCGTGTCTGCAAGTCCTGACATCTTGTTGAAGTACTCCGTGATGGTGAGGCCTCCAAGCTTGGTCTCCCCCAACTCAGTGCGGATAGAGTGAGCACGCGCCTGAGACTGAGAGGCAAAACTGCTGTGAAGTGCAGACCAAGCCTCCCGGGATGTCGCGGCGAAGATGACAAGCGACGACACGCTCGGAGTCAGCGAGGACTGGATGG
>NW_021244112.1:0-1162 GCF_002162155.2 Triticum dicoccoides | reverse complement strand
ACAAGATGCCACTTCATAAATTTCGTCCCGAGGCTATTTTAGGTGCTGCGTCACCTTATTATTGGGCCAGGCCCATGTAATTTCGAAATACATAAGTATAGGCTATTTTTAGAGTCCGTATGTGTGGGGAAACAAGAGATAGGGTTGATTTCGGACCCCTCCACCAAGGGCCACGAAATTCCCCCCCTCTTCCTCCATATATACAGCCCTTAGGGCATCGTTTAGACTTTGGGATTTGTTTAGTTAAAAGTTAGCCATTGCAACTTCGTGTACTTTGTTTGTGTCCAACGACCAGACCAAGACCGTTTACGGATCCCCACCTTTATCAATACTTCATCTATATTCGCAATATTCAGATTGCTTTATCATATTCTTGCTTGTTCTTCGATTGCTTGCAGGAATAGACCTTCGTGGTCAGGTTGACCGTGCTTCCGGCGTGGTCAATAACCTCACGAGATTGGTTTAGCGATTGCTAAGGCGCAACATCGTGCACGTTTGTAGTCGGATCGTCAAAGTCGTCTCCACCAAATCGATAGTTATCATCTCATCGAAAGATCGGGACACCCCGCCTCTATCAAGTGGTATCAGATTTCCAGGTTGCTCGGTGAGATTTTACAGTTTTTCGTAGTTTAGATCGAGTCTGTTCTTCATACCTTCAGTCCACGAAAAAGCCAAAAAAAAATTAGGGTTAGTTCATCATATCCGAACCAATCTGAGCCTTTGCATAATTTTTTTAGGGTTTTGCTTTGTTGAATTTGCGGTTGCATCGTCGTGTCTAGTTGCTGGTCTTAGAGTCTAGTCTTTTAGAGTTTCGAGTTCTGGTCATAAGTTGTCACGCCGCCGTCGCACCATCATCATCGCCCCTGCCATCTACCACCACCGCACCGAATCCGTATCCATATACCACCACCAATCCGTGTCCATATACCACCACCGATCCATATCCATATACTACCACCGCTACCACCACCGCTGCCATATACCACCACCATATATCCACCACCAATCCGAGTTCCTTGCTTATTAGGTTTGTTTTCGGGATCCATCCAGATTCCGATTCGTGTTTCCTTGCCGGAGTAGGTTTCGGAAAAAAAAAAGAAGAGTCGGGTAGCCACGCTCCGTTTAGGCCCAAAATTTTTCGAAAACGCATTTTTCGAAAAAA
>NW_021244111.1:0-681 GCF_002162155.2 Triticum dicoccoides | reverse complement strand
GCGCCGTCCCCGCCGTCGCCGCCCCGGCCGCCGCCTCGCCGTCGCCGTCGCCTGCTGTGAGCTCTCCCCCTCTAACCCCTCTCCCTCGCCCCCGACGGCCACCACGGGCGCTGCCCCTCCCCGAGCCCGTACACACACACACAAGCATGTTTAATTAGTTTAGACAATTAGTCTTTAATTAGTTCAGATTATTTAGATTATTATTTTGTATGTTTAATTAGTTTAGATAATTAGTGTTTAATTAGTACACACACACACACACGTGTGTATTTTGTATGTTTAATTAGTTTAGATTATTTAGATTATTATTTTTTCACTATTATATATGTATGAATGCATGTTAGATGGATATAATTAGTGTTTAATTAGTTAGAAATTAGTGTTATATAGAAATGTTAGAAATTAGTGTTATATAGAAATGTTAGAAATGTTAGAAATTTTAGTGTTATTTAGATTATTTAGATTAGCATAATTAGTGTTATATAGAAATGTTAGAAATTTTAGTTATCAAAATCCAATCATTAAAAAAATGTTGCTTTTTGCGGGCATATAGCTAGTATTTGTTCTCGACGATGCCCGACCCGCATCCTCGCCGTCGACCCGTCCGCGACGACGTCCAGCCGACCCATGTCCGGGACTGGGCTCCGCCGGGCTGGCACTGGGAGGTGCTGCCTGGAGGGG
>NW_021244110.1:0-515 GCF_002162155.2 Triticum dicoccoides | reverse complement strand
GAACTATCAAGGGGTTCCCATTATAGCCCAACCGCGTAAGGGACGCACAATCCGGGAACATAACACCGATATGACGGAAACTAGGGCGGCAAGAGTGGAACAAAACACTAGGCGAGAGGCCGAGCCTTCCACCCTTTACCAAGTATATAGATGCATTAAGATAACATAGCAATATAATGATATCCCAACAAGTAAATAAATGTTCCCACGAGGAACGGCTCCAATCTTCACCTGCAGCTAACAACGCTATAAGAAGGGCTGAGCAAAGCGGTAACATAGCCAATCAACGGTTTGCTAGGACAAAGGTGGGTTAGGGGTTCAACATGGCAATTGGGAGGCTGACAAGCAAAAGGTAGGCATCGTAGCAGTGGCAAAGCAAAAGAGCGAGCAAACTAGCATAGCAAAGATAGTAGTGATTTCGAGGGTATGATCATCTTGCCTGCACAGTTGTCAGAGTTGACTGGATCCTCACAAGCAAACTCAACGGGCTCCTCGGTAGCGAACTCGTCTCCCGG
>NW_021244109.1:0-713 GCF_002162155.2 Triticum dicoccoides | reverse complement strand
GTCTCATCTTTGGCCAAAAGAAATGTGTAGCAAGTACGTCCTCCGTCTTCTTCACGCCAAAGTGTCCCATTAATCCTGCTCCATGCGCCTCCTGCAACAACAAAAGACGAACGGAGCTAGCTGGAATGCATAGCTTGTTAGCACGAAACACAAATCCATCGTTAACGACGAACTTGTTCCACATTCTTCCTTCTTTACAATTCTGCATTACATCTTTAAAATCAGCATCATGCACATATTGATCTTTGATGGTCTCCAAACCAAATATTTTGAAGTCAAGTTGTGAAAGCATAGTATAGCGGCGAGACAATGCATCAGCAATAACATTTTCTTTTCCCTTCTTGTGTTTAATGACATAAGGAAAAGTCTCAATGAATTCAACCCATTTAGCATGTCTACGATTTAGTTTAGCTTGACTTTTAATATGTTTCAAAGATTCATGATCAGAATGTATAACAAATTCTTTGGGCCATAAATAATGTTGCCATGTTTCTAAAGTCCGAACAAGAGCATATAAAAGGCACATCTTTCTTTGTAAACTCCTCACTTGTGTGACCGTTTTGGGCTGCGGCCAACTCTCAATAGCTTCAATCTTGGCTTTATCAACTTCAATTCCCTGTGGAGTAACAACATAGCCAAGAAAAGATACTCGGTCGGTGCAAAAGGTGCACTTCCCAAGGTTACCAAACAAACGTGCATCACGTAGAGCAATA
>NW_021244108.1:0-1522 GCF_002162155.2 Triticum dicoccoides | reverse complement strand
CCCGTATAGGGAAGCCTTGTCCTCTTATGCAGCTTCAAATGCCAACTATCAATGGGAACCGGAAAAAGAAGAATGGGACAAGTTTGAAGTTATTAAGCCATTGCTCCTCTCTTTATCTCGTGTGACAACTGCGTTTTCAGGGCAATTATATCCCACCTCCAACATATTCTACCCTCACATTGTCAGCATCAAGATTGCTTTGAGAAAAGCCATGGCTCATGATGATGAATGCTACAAGAAAATGGGTGATGCAATGATGGATAAATTTGACAAGTATTGGGATGAGCCGAACAATGTCATGGTGCTTGCTACCATCTTGGACCCAAGGTACAAGATGAGGTATGTTGAGTGGTGCTATCACCAAATGTATGCTGTGGGGAAAGCAAATACTGAGAAGAATATTGTGCGCGGAGAGTTGGACACATTGTATGAGAAGTTTGTTGCGAAAAATAAGCAAGCTGGAGAAAGAGCTAGTGGATCATCAGCCAAGAACAATTGCAACACAAGTACCTCGATGCCACTTATGGATTGTGAGTTTCAGTCCTTCTTATCAGCAACTTCATCAACACCATCAAAAAGTGAGCTTAGAAACTATCTAGATGACTTGAATGAGGCAATGGATCCTATGTTCAATCTTCTTGATTGGTGGAGGGTGAATGCACCTAGATACCCCGTATTGGCAATGATGGCAAAGAGGTTCTTGACTGTCCCGGCTACCTCCGTGTCTTCGGAATCAACTTTTAGCACGGGTGGAAGAGTTTTAGGTATGTCTACTTGTTACATTGGATGTTAACTTGTTAACTTGTCATCCTATCTTTGAACTTAGATATGTCTACTTGTGTGGTTTTAGATGACTACAGGAGTTCTTTGAAACCAGAAATGGTGGAAGCCTTGGTGTGCGGTGCTAGTTATATCAAAGGTTCTCACAAGGACTTCAATGTGGTGGTATGACTCCTCTCTTTTCTTCTATGCTTTCTGTCTATTTCTTGTATGTGGCTAACTTCCAAATAATTAGGAGAGAGATGAAGATGAGGAGGACGATGTTGAGAATATCAAGTTGCCCAAGATTGTTGATGTGGGGGATAACAACAATTGGTAACTATTCTTTTGACATGTTTCAGTTTTCATATCTTTACATGATCCCAATATGTTTCCAAATCTGTGTTACATGTAGATAATCGTCATGTTGGTGTTGCTCTTGCTACTTTGAAGATGGATGTCTACATGATCTTGTCATGTGGATTGTTGAGGTCAACGTGATCGTCTCGAGCCATTTCTTTTGTTGTCATGAACTTCGAATTATGTGTTTGTTGTGATGAACTTTGGATTATGTGTTTGTTGTGATGAACTACGGTCCTTGAATGATGTTGTGATGAACTACGGTCCTATTGTTTCGCTGTCAACATTTTCTCAGTTTTTATGTCAATACTTGATGCTTTGCTGTGGAAGCTTTGTGCTATGCAAAAAATTTGGTGTGGCTGTCAATATTTGATGCTTTGCTGTGTAAAGTTCAAAGGAAGTG
>NW_021244107.1:0-1569 GCF_002162155.2 Triticum dicoccoides | reverse complement strand
ACAAATCCCCATTTCAAATTAAATGGAAATTTAAACATGATGCACACACTCTGATGCATGACTAGCTAGGGTGTGACAACTCACCCCCACTCAAAAGAATCTCGTCCCGAGATTTGGGTTCCTCCGGGAAGAAGGCGGGATACTCAAGTCGAAGACGATCCTCCCTTTCCCAAGTTGCTTCATCCTCAGAATGGTGCGACCATTGAACTTTGAGAAACTTGATATTATGACGTCGGGTGGTACGTTCGGCCTGGTCGAGGATACGAATGGGGTACTCTCGATATGTAAGATTATCTTGGAGATCAAGCGTTTCGTGGTCCACTTCACGGATAGGATCCGAGAAGCAACGCCTGAGTTGAGAAACGTGGAAGACATCGTGGACTCTGGAGAGGTGCGGAGGTAGTTCCAACTGGTAGGCAACTTCTCCTCGTTTGGCGAGAATGCGAAAAGGTCCAATGTAACGAGGAGCCAATTTGCCTTTGATACCGAAACGATGGGTTCCCTTCAGAGGGTTGACCCGAAGATAAGCCTTCTCGTCAACCTCGAAAGTCATAGCCTTATGTTTTCGGTCATATTGACTCTTTTGACGAGATTGGGCTGTTTTCAACTTTTCACGAACGATACGAACTTGTTCTTCTGCTTCCTGAATCATATCCGGGCCAAAGAATTGTCTTTCCCCGGTCTCTGACCAGTTAAGGGGTGTTCGACACCGTCGTCCATAGAGAACTTCAAAAGGGGCTTTACCCAAGCTAGATTGATAGCTGTTGTTGTAAGCGAATTCGGCAAATGGAAGGCACTTCTCCCAGTCCATTCCGAATGAGATAACAGAGGCTCGAAGCATGTCTTCTAGAATTTGGTTGACGCGTTCCACTTGACCACTTGACTGAGGGTGGAAGGCGGTGCTAAAGGAGAGATGGGTCCCCATAGCATTTTGGAAACTTTCCCAAAATCGAGAGGTGAAAAGACTTCCTCGATCCGAGTTAATTTCCAAAGGAACACCATGAAGGGACACTATTCGGGAGATGTATAAGTCTGCCAGCTGACTAGCGGTTATACTCTCACGAACAGGTAGGAAATGGGCTACTTTGGAAAGACGATCGACAGCGACGAAGATAGCATTATTCCCTCTCTTGGTCCTGGGAAAACCGGTAATGAAATCCATACCAATTTTATCCCATTTCCATTCAGGAATAGCTAAGGGTTGAAGGGTGCCAGCAGGCCGTTGGTGCTCTGCTTTTACACGACGACAGACGTCGCAATTAGCAATAAACTGAGCAATTTCTCTCTTCATCCTAGTCCACCAGAACCTCTGGCGTAGGTCCTGATACATCTTAGTACTACCGGGATGAATAGTGAGAGGAGATTCATGAGCCTCCTTAAGGATCAACTGCCGTAGATGCTGGTTCTTGGGAACCACTAGACGGTTCTCAAAGTACACAACACCATGATCATTTGTGGAGAAACAACTAGCACCTCCGCTAGCAATGTTCTCTTTGATTTTAGATATTCCCTTATCTCGCTTTTGGGCAGCGATGATTTGATCCGTAAGAGTAGGTTTTGCTACCAAGG
>NW_021244106.1:0-1829 GCF_002162155.2 Triticum dicoccoides | reverse complement strand
CCGTGGACCAGTTTAAAGTAAGGAGAAATAATAAAAACTCCTTTCGTAAACCAATCTGTCTGTCAAAGCCATGACCCCATTTCTTCAATCGAGATTGGAGCATGTGTTTCCTCACGGCAATTGCATGAGATCCGATTTAGCAGCCACAACTACTCTCTTCCGATGTCCGGTGCACGCGAGCTAGGGTTCGCACAATGGTCTTATTTCGCTGCGGTGCTGCCGGGCACTAGGCCCTCCTTTGTCTGGACGTGTAAACCAAGAGCCTACAGCTGTCGTTGCACAAGACAAAAGAGCCAGCAGCGACATGTTGAGATGATCGCTTCATGTGTTAGAATTCAATAGTTAAGTTCTGGATTTTGCTTCTTTATTGCCCTTGCAGGTATAATTATGGTAGTACCAACTTGATGCAATTTTGTGAGGCTTTGTCATCCGGCTCCTACAAATAACAGAGGTTTCATGGAGTCAGAGACTAGCGTCTCAAGTAATATCGCCGGTACCTGCTGACATTGCCGGATTACACATCAATCTGATGGTCCTCAACAACATGTGAAGGATATATCATGTTAGCTAGCACTCTTCTTAGATCATTATTTACCCCACGTGAAGCATATATCGTGCTATCTAGCTCTCTTCTTTGATATGTTATCATCCTGCACTTCCATTCTGTTGTCTTCTCCGTAAAGACATCTCCTCTTAATACAATCTTGCCCATATTTTCTTTCCTGTATGTATGGTTTGCTCTACAACAAATCAACCAGCGATCTACATTATTTGGTTGCTAGCTGGAGTCACCAGCGTTAATTAATAAACAACTACACGCACACCATGTACGTCGGTCAAGACTCAAAACCCATGTGTAGAACTCTAGGTACGTAATGACATGTTAGTAGTTTTATGTTCCACAATGCTATGCATATGAAGACACATTAGCCTTCACAGGTGAGGGGCCGTATTTGTTGTGGTCATTCAAGCCATACAAGTACTTGCTCTCATTGGTTCTTAATTACAACTAACCCTTATGTGCAGCTAATCCATGTCTCTCTAATTTCTCCTTAATTTCTCTCCTCCCCTTCTAATGCAAGTTCGCAAATATGTATGATGCTGCCCGCACTAGGCTGTGCTTGCTCTCTGTCGTGGCCAAGGACTTAGTGACTTGTGAGGGTCCATGCTTAGTAAGGTCAGGTTCATATATATGTAATGTTAGATTGGGAAATTAAATTCCAACTATTTATAAATTTGTTGTCTCTGTACTAAATAAACAATAGAATAGTTTCTCTAATTTGCACCGGTCTTTGAAAAATATATTCCTATGACTATCATTAGATGTACAAGGCCAATGATGACACATTATTCAAACTTATTATGAAATGCTCCAAAACTCTTTATGTGAATGGCCAACCCCCCTTGAAGAATCCCCTGTGACCAAGCAACCAAGAAGAATTTACACAAAAGGAAAAATACGAACCAATCAACTGGGGCCATTTGTTTAATGCCAATGCAAAGCAGATCCATGTAGTCTATAACTAAACAAGGAAGTAAATTTGTCACCTGAGGCCATCATAGATGTATTACATCTATGCTTATCTATGATCCAAAATTAAATTGTACATATATTCGTATATGTGGTCACAGCGTATCTAACAAAAAATCAATATATGCATTTAAGATTATGGACCATCATGTTCAAGGAAAGCGTGAAGTTGCGGCGTTTTTCAAATTCAAAATCAATAAATTTCTTTCTTTTGTGTAATTCAAACTTATTTGTTATAACATTGCTTGATTTTTATAACTCACTAAACCAAGATCGACGTCTTCTTTATTTACCAACT
>NW_021244105.1:0-398 GCF_002162155.2 Triticum dicoccoides | reverse complement strand
TTCAAATATGAAAATTGGAAAATCCCCAACTCTCTCCGAAGGTCCTTGAGTTGCTTAGGATTTCGAGGATTGCAAACGAAAAAGCAATAAAATATGATATGCATGGATGACCTATGTATAACATGCCAAATTGGAAATTTGGGATGTTACAAGTATGAGCTGAGCTGAGCCTAGTCTAGCTCACTCGAACTCGACTCGTATACAACCCTAGAGAAAAAGATGTTATGTGCAATGAGAATTGTGAAAAGTTGTTCCAGTTTGATAGGATAAGGCAGTTGTTGAGCCGGATAATCTGCACAAAAAATCTTTTTCAATCGGCATTGAAGGAAAGAACAATATTGTTTTAATGGTTGATTATAGAATCATGTCATCTTTTTAGCTTGCATTGAAGGAAAGAC
>NW_021244104.1:0-824 GCF_002162155.2 Triticum dicoccoides | reverse complement strand
GACTATTACCGTTGGCCAGACTCCTAGACTATGAAGATACAAGATTGAAGACTTTGTCCCGTGTCCGGATGGGACTTTCCTTGGCGTGGAAGGCAAGCTTGGCGATACGGATATGTAGATCTCCTACCATTGTAACCGACTCTGTGTAACCCTAGCCCTCTCCGGTGTCAATATAAACCGGAGGGTTTTAGTCCGTAGGACGAACAACAATCATACCATAGGCTAGCTTCTAGGGTTTAGCCTCTTTGATCTCGTGGTACATCTACTCTTGTACTACCCATATCATCAATATTAATCAAGCAGGAGTAGGGTTTTACCTCCACCGAGAGTGCCCGAACCTGGGTAAAAACATCGTGTCCCTTGTCTCCTGTTACCATCCGCCTAGACGCACAGTTCGGGACCCCCTGCCCGAGATCTGCCGGTTTTTACACCGACATTGGTGCTTTCATTGAGAGTTCCTCTGTGTCGTCACCTTTAGGCCCGATGGCTCCTTCGATCATCAACAACGACGCGGTCCAGTGTGAGACTTTTCTCCCCGAACAGATCTTCGTATTCGGCGGCTTTGCACTGAGGGCCAATTCGCTAGGCCATCTGGAGCAGATCGAAAGCTACGCCCCTGGCCATCCAGTCAGATTCGGGAGTTTGAATTACACGGCCAACGTCCGCGGAGACTTGATCTTCGACGGATTTGATCCACAGCCAAGCGCGCCGCACTGTCTCGATGGGCATGATCTAGCTCTGCTACCGAACGGTGCCCTGGAGGCCGCACCAGTGTCCGCTCCGACCTGTAGTTCAGAGCCAACCTCGCCGATCGAGGATGAGTG
>NW_021244103.1:0-1712 GCF_002162155.2 Triticum dicoccoides | reverse complement strand
GGTCAGATTTCAAACACACGCGGCAACTTTACTTGGGCTACAAGCAAAGCTGACTCATCCAGCTCTGGATAAGATTTGCTCTCATTGTCTTCGCTCGAAGACATAGGATTTGAGTTGAGCATCACTTCAGTCACTCTGACTTAGTTCACTTGGACCCCACTTAACAGTACGGTGGTTCCTATGACTCAACAAAGAAGAAAAGGAAACAACAAAACTACACAGTCTTCGCGCTCCAAAGTCTTCACACAATGTCTTCTCATGTCATAGTCTTCAATATGAATATCTTCTCATACCATCATTGTCTTCAATGTCTTGATACATTTTTAGGGGTCATCTCCGGTAGGTAAACCGAATCAATGAGGGACACTACCTGCGTTATCCTGCAATTCTCACAAACACATTAGTCCCTCAACCAACTTTGTCGTCAATACTCCAAAACCAACTAGGGGTGGCACTAGATGCACTTACACATATTGATATGCTTTTTGCGAGTATAGTTAGATGCTCTGAATGTTCTTTGACATCTGAAAGTATTTTCATTCCTATACCATACAAATCATAACATTTCATTAGGAGATTATAAATAGCAAGTTCTGCGACCACATTGGCAGACTGGATATCATACATCAAGGTACTCCCTCCGTTCCAAAATTCTTGTCTTAGATCTGTCTAGATACGGATGTATCTAATACTAAAACGTGACTTGATACATCCGTATTTAGACAAATTTAATACAAGAATTTTGAGACGGAGGGAGTATCATGAACTAATGATAAGTAGATCATACTACAAACCATGCTTGTTCAAACAATACTCTGATCTTGTTAAGGGAGGTGTACTGACTATAGACATGAGATATTCACATGTACACCAGAAATTCGCTATCATAAATAAATCGCTTGGTCTACAAATAGAATCAGATAAAAGAGAAGCAAAAAGTTTCGCATGGTTAAAGAATAATAGAAAAAATTGCATATGTACGACAACTTCAGCATCACAAACCTAAGGCACCTCAGCAGACATGGATGATCACATCAGTGTGTGGCAGTAATGCACTAATCCCTACTATCGTACATTGCAAGAAATAAATCTTGTATTTGCACAGACAATTGATGTCATGAAGCACAAGAAATAAAGCTTGAAGCTTCAAAAAATATCAATTGATTTAGATCACTAATTCAGTTGACTTAGGACAATTATACGGAACAATATTGAGGAGACACAATTATCCATTCAATTAAATAATCAAGCAAATTGGCAAGGAAATACTCATATGCAAGCATTGGCTCCTCTCAACAGTTCATTCAACCTATCCACTTTTAAGTGCAAACTTGCCTGCCATTAGGCACAAGAATGGATCAGAAAATTTGTAGCTTCCCGTATACAATAATCTGCCAATTAACCCATGTGAAAGCACCATAAAATCAATGGAGCATGACATTCAGAGCTAAAGTTAGTAAATCATCTTGGCACATAAGAAGAAAAAATAAAGTTCTAAACCAAATCAACAGATGGATGCAGGATATGCCACTATTAGGAGCAATACACAACTATCAAAGCAACATGACATCAACCAGGATAAGCCATACTTGCAAGATAGTATAACTGCAGATGGATAAAGTACAGGAAATATGCAAATCATGCATGGAGACTCAGTCGAGAGGTCGTCAAACTGGAACCCACCTTTGACATCAGTGGCCATGCATAGACAG
>NW_021244102.1:0-589 GCF_002162155.2 Triticum dicoccoides | reverse complement strand
AGTTGCTGCATCGTTTATCCCCTCACTGCATGGATTACTTTTATTTTTCGCAGCACCATGGCAGCAGACTCAGAACCACTCGGACACATATGGAGTGTTTGTTTTTCACATCGGCTCTTAGCAAATCTCGAGGACGAGATTTTTTTAGGGGGGTAGTAATTGTAACGCCCCAAAAATTTAACCAGGTTTTAGTTATTAAAATTTTGCCAAGAATTTAAAATTTTTGCCTGCAAGTATATCTCTGTTGATTTCAAAACTTTTCCTTTCATATTAAGGAATTTTTCCCAAGTGGATCCTTCCAAGACACATTGGACTTTTATGCCCTCTCTTTAAAAACATCTCTCAATCAGTAGATTTATTTATTAATTTATTTCACCCTGAGCTATATTCTTTAAATGACTTGTTTTAAGTTTTGGAGCTCTTTTTGTACTGCAACCAGTTGATAACTTTAACTAATATTCCAACCAAAATTTGGAGATGTCATGTGATGTCTCTAAATCACTTTTGTGCAATAATATATTTTATTCATTTCATATTTTGAGTGCTACACATGTTTTTCTTCTCTGGTCCAGTGGACAATTTTGCACTA
>NW_021244101.1:0-1393 GCF_002162155.2 Triticum dicoccoides | reverse complement strand
GGAGTTATCTTGGGTTATATTTCACCTAAAGCTGTCCCTAAGGATTGTTGCTATCTATGGTGTTTATAAAGGACCCAAGATCTTCTTTACCCTCCCGGTGGAAATATTTTTCTCGTCTCCTTGTTCTTATCAATCCAATTCTTTTTCCCGTGAGTGGCAGGTCGTCTCCTCATAATTTGAGATGGATTCCATAAGATCATATCAAGATTATTCTTTTCGTTGTTGTTGTTCTAACAACCCCGTTCTAGCATTTGGTGTAAGCATTCTCCCTCAAGATCTTGTTTCCCTTCGTTCATTCCATTCCATTCTTACTTTTGTTCCAGAGCCATTGTGATGTTGCTATCTTAAACCCATCTTCTGGTCTTGTCAAGATCATGTTCTTTTCATGCCTATCCATTAAACCGGAGTGTTGTGCCCTTTTGCTCAAGTTCTTTTCATTTTATCAAGTTTTTGCCTTCCATTTCGACCGGAGTGCTGTCCGAATTTTGTTCTTCCTTGAAACTCTTCCCTACCGGACTGCTTTCAACTTTGTTCTACTTTGTTGCATTCTTTCTTTCAATTTGTTCAACCTTTTCAAGGTTCTTTGGTTTCACTCGTTTGTCAAAGAAGCAACTTAGTTTCACCTCTTCTTTTTCTCTTCTGTTGTCCCTCCGGTGTCATTCTAGATCTCGGGACGAGATCCTCTCGTAGTGGTGGAGTGTTGTAACGCCCCGAGACCGATGTGCCAGGTGTCCGCCAGTTATTCGCTGTTGTTGCCTTGTCATTGCTTGCGTGTCATGCATTGCATATCATGTCATCATGTGCATTTCATTTGCATGCGTGTTCGTCTCATGCATCCGAGCATTTTCCCCGTTGTCCGTTTTGCATTCCGGCGCTCCTATCTCCCCCGGTGGTCATTTCTACCTTTCTTTCGTGTGTGGGGACTAAACATTTCCGGATTGGACCGAGACTTGCCAAGTGGTCTTGGTTTACTACCGGTAGACCGCCTGTCAAGTTTCGTACCATTTGGACTTCGTTTGATACTCCAACGGTTAACCGAGGGACCGAAAAGGCCTTGTGTGTGTTGCAGCCCAACATCCTTCCAATTTGTCCCAAAACCCACCTAAACCTCCTCCATCCTCTCGGTCGTTCGATCACGATTGCGTGGCTGAAAACCGCACCTCATTTGGACTCTCCTAGCTCCCTCTACCTATATAAACACCTCCCCCTCTGAAATTCGCGGATGAACCCTAATTTTCCTCTCTCCTCGCGCCGTCGGACGAAATCCGGATGGCCGGACACGTCCGACCTACGCAGCGCCGCCGCCAGCAACCATTCAGGGTGCGCCACGTGGCACCCCGGCGACCGCCGCCGCCGCGGCCCGCCAGGCCCATCGCGGGCCCGCGCGAGCCCA
>NW_021244100.1:0-887 GCF_002162155.2 Triticum dicoccoides | reverse complement strand
CCTCTCCGGTATTGTTCAGATATTGGAAGCCGTCATCTGCTTCATTCAGATCATCTAGCCTGCGAGGGCTGCGTATGATGTCGAACAATTCCTCTTCTCTCTCTCTGCCGGTATTGTCCGCCATAGCTTTTACTTAACTAACACAGAAGAAATATAAAACAATTTAGTATTCAAATTACAATGCATGGATGCAATCAATAAGGAAAAATTGAATCATATAGTACATAATATATGTATCGTCTCGATTAATATATAATCTCGAATACATCATCGTCTCGAATAATATATATAATCTCAAATACACCATCTCGAATATTATATATCGAATACATCACTGGCTAGGTACCTAATAAAGATCGAGTACTACAGAAGAATCTAGGCCACTCGCGGTTCCTGGGGCGCGGGCAGTGGACACCCAAAGAGAAGGAACCATCACAGGATCATATCTCCGGTCATCTGCCCAAAGAACCTGTCAAGTATTGGAGAACCTGATGTCCATAGCAGCCATGTAGAGATGGACGTGCTCGTCCTCCTCCCTGACACGGCGACGCACCACCTCCAACGGGGCCGGCTCCCTCTACACCGAATGTGGCCCACGCGAACGCCACCAAAGGAGATCAGGATCGACGACGGGACCCGAGGCCGGGTTCCTCACCAAGCGGCGCACCCCTACAGGTAGCACCTCCCAGTGCCAGCCCGGCCGAGCCCAGTCCCGGACATGGGTCCTCTGAACCAGGACGTCGTCGCGAACGGGTCGACGGCGAGGATGCGGACCGGGCATATCGTCGAGAACAAATACTATATGCCCGCAAAAAGTAACATTTTTTAAATGATTGGATTGTGATAACTAAAATTATATATATATATATATATATATATATATATAT
>NW_021244099.1:0-397 GCF_002162155.2 Triticum dicoccoides | reverse complement strand
ACCTGGAACCTATCCCTTGATCGAAGAAGAAGCAGAAGAAGAACTCCAAAATAAGTAAACATCGCTCTCGCGTCATGATCATCGCAAAACCTGCACCTGCAACTGTTATTGTAGTAATCTGTGAGCCACGAGGACTCAGCAATCCCATTACCATGGGTATCAAGACTAGCAAAGCTTAATGGGAAAGGAAGGGGGTAAAGTGGTGAGGTTGCAGCAGTGAGTAAGCATATATGGTGGCTAACATACGCACATAAGAGCGAGAAGAGAGCAAACAGAACGATCGTGAAGCTAGCAATGATCAAGAAGTGATCCTGAACTCCTACTTATGTCAAACATAACCCCAAAACCGTGTTCACTTCCCGGACTCCGCCGAAAAGAGACCATCACGGCAACACAC
>NW_021244098.1:0-973 GCF_002162155.2 Triticum dicoccoides | reverse complement strand
CAACGTTCTATTGACTACTTCAGTTTGTCCATCAGTTTGGGGGTGACAAGTAGTACTAAAAAGCAGTTTAGTCCCCAACTTAGCCCATAAACATCTCCAAAAGTGGCTAAGAAATTTAGTATCACGATCTGAAACAATAGTATTTGGCACACCATGCAAGCGAATAATTTCACGAAAGAACAAATCAGCAACATTAACAGCATCATCGCTTTTATGACATGGTATAAAGTGTGCCATTTTCGAGAATCTATCCACGACAACAAATATGCTATCCCTCCCCTTCTTTGTTCGAGGTAAACCTAAAACAAAGTCCATAGATATATCCTCCCAAGGAACACTAGGTACAGGCAAAGGCATATATAAACCATGAGGATTGAGGCGTGACTTAGCTTTTTGACATGTAGTGCAGCGAGCAATAAAACGCTCAACATCCCGTCTCATCTTTGGCCAAAAGAAATGTGCAGCAAGTACGTCCTCCGTCTTCTTCACGCCAAAGTGTCCCATTAATCCTCCTTCATGCGCCTCCTGCAACAACAAAAGACGAACGGAGCTAGCTGGAATGCGTAGCTTGTTAGCACGAAACACAAATCCATCGTTAACAACAAACTTGTTCCACATTCTTCCTTCTTTACAATTATGCATTACATCTTTAAAATCAGCATCATGCACATATTGATCTTTGATGGTCTCCAAACCAAATATTTTGAAGTCAAGTTGTGAAAGCATATTATAGCGACGAGACAAAGCATCAGCAATAACATTTTCTTTTCCCTTCTTGTGTTTAATGACATAAGGGAAAGTCTCAATGAATTCAACCCATTTAGCATGTCTACGATTCAGTTTAGCTTGACTTTTAATATGTTTCAATGATTCATGATCAGAATGTATAACAAATTCTTTGGGCCATAAATAATGTTGCCATGTTTCTAAAGTCCGAACAAGAGCATATAATTCTTTATCATAAGTAGAATAA
>NW_021244097.1:0-1413 GCF_002162155.2 Triticum dicoccoides | reverse complement strand
CCCCTTTTTTATTTAGTTTTCTTCACATTTTATTTGTTTCCTTTCACCTTATTCTATTTATTTCATTTTCAATTACCTTTCCATTTTCTTTCCATTTAATTTTATAACCTTTAGCAGCAACAAGTTTTTATATTAAAATGCGCTGCAACAAACAGCGTAGCGGTAGCGCGGTTCGTCATAGATCGCTACTACTATGTGTAGCCTATGGGCTAAGCCGTGGGAATTTTAGTAGCAACGTGTGTACAGCAAGACGCGCTACTGCTAGATCTTTATCTGCAGCGCGGTTACCTCAGGTGCGCTACTGCTAATTAGCACCAGCGTGCTTTTTTGACCCACGCTACTGCTAAAGTTCTGTGTATAGGGTTTTCCCTAGTAGTGCTCGACAATGCCTATCCCGCATCCTCGTCGTCGATACCCGTCGTTCGCTAGGGTTTTAGCTGTATTAGTGATGCTATATGTATGATACTATTCGGGATGTATTAGTGATAACTTAGTGTTTTTGTTTTTGCAGAAATCAAGGAGCCCCTCCATCATCCCCACCGTCGTCCCCGTCACCGATCCCCTCCGACCTCGAGGTGAGACCAGCCAAATCTCCATGTCAATATGAGTCCTATAAGATATGATGTAGATAATAACATGTATATCATGTGTTGCGCAAATAGGATATGTGGTTGCCCAAGTGGCCAGTCATGTTTGCAGGTTACACCTCCGAGTGGCCTATGTTTTGCCGGAGTGTTGATTCATTTCCGGCAAATTTCAGGCGCTTGATATGTCCTGTTTTAGCAAAGGTCATGCCGAAATTTTCCGTGAATTTTGGCATGACTAGTGCTAGAATATGTAGGAAATATCGAGTGGCCTGGATTTTCTAGAAAGATAATTAAATGATATTTTGGGTTGACTTTAAGACTGTCGAGGCCGAAGAATCCCGAAGGTTGTTGTGGGGGTCGTTTCTCCTTCTTCTCCGGGTGCTAGACCTTTGTTATGTACTAGGGGAAGGAGGAGTAACGACCATCACCGACGGTCGCAAATGTCAGAGAGGAATCAATGAGGGAGAGTATCCACCATATATGAGAGGACGAAGAATGCCGACTGTTGTCGTGGGGGTAGCTTCTCCTTCGTTCCCATGTGCTAGACAATTTGGTGTAATGCACTCGGGAACGAAAGGAGGAGCTACCATCACCGACGGTCGAATATATACACCACATGAGCTGAGAGTTTTCAAGAAAAGACTCGACAGACCCATAGTCAACCCGTGATGAATAATAATGATCTAATTTAGTTTTTGTAGTACATATATTTAATTGTACAAGTTTAATCATTGAATTATGAACATAGGAAATGTCGTCGGACGAACAAGGTCCCGGGGAGTGCTCCTGGTGTGGCGACAACCGAGGTTTCTGCGACAGGCCTCAC
>NW_021244096.1:0-1085 GCF_002162155.2 Triticum dicoccoides | reverse complement strand
TTTTGGTAGGGTCTATCCCCATTCTGCGCATTGAGTCCTGGTATAGCAGGTTTATATCGCTGCCACCATCCATTAGGACTTGTGTAAACTGTAGCCCGTCGATTATAGGATCCAATCTCAAAGCAGTCCATCTTGCGTTTCGAATACCCCTGGAGTAATCCTGATGGCCGAAAGTAATTGGTTGTAACATCCAGTTTTGGGACTCCACTGGGCTGGACCGTGCGACGCGTACTTTAGTAGGTGCTGCCCTATTTTTCCTTGTTATCACTTGAAGTGAATTCACTGTTTTGACTTCTTATGGGAAAGTACTTTGTTTCCTGGCGCTCTGCTTGTGGGGTTCGTCGTCGTCCTCAGTTGGTGCGTCGAGCCCCTTGTGTTCGGCGTTAAGTCGGCCGGACTGCTTGAAGACCCAACAATCTCTGTGGGTATGGTTTGCAGGCTTCCCGGGGGTACTGTGGATTTGACATATCTTGTCCAAGACTTTGTTTAGATTGCGTAGCTCGTCACTGTTGTCCTTAAGAGGTAGTGTTTTGTTGTTCGGCCGAGAGCCTTTGAACCCGGCGTGAACTGCCGTGCTCTTTGGGCTATTTTCCTTATTCCGACGTTGGTCTTTTCTACGTCGTGGTTTCCCATTTCCATCTCTGACCTCGGATGTACTCCGGTCGCTGGTGCTGCATCTTGCCAGCCAGCTATCTTCTCCCGCGCAAAAGCGGGTCATGAGGCTTGTTAATGCGGCCATTCTCCTTGGCTTTTCCTGGCCGAGGTGTCTGGCGAGCCATTCGTCTCGGATGCTATGTTTGATGGCTGCTAAGGCTTCGGCGTCCGGACAGTCGACTATTTGGTTCTTTTTGGTAAGGAACCTGTTCCAGAATTTGCGAGCTGACTCTCCGGGCTATTGAGTTATGTGACTTAAATCGTCTGCATCCGGAGGGCGGACATAAGTCCCCTGAAAATTTGCCCGAAATGCGTCCTCGAGCTCTTTTTCAGGTTGGGCGCTCGAGGTTGTATTCCTCAGCTGCTAGGACATTAGTCCATCTGTCATTGAGCAGATCTTGATCAGCTTGAAGTTGCTTCTGCTTCTTTTT
>NW_021244095.1:0-3672 GCF_002162155.2 Triticum dicoccoides | reverse complement strand
GGCCCGTCCCCGTGCCCGCACCAGCCCGCGTCGCCGTCGCCGTCGCCTCGACCTCGCCCGCGCTGTGAGCCTCTGTCCCCCCTCTCCTCCATCCAATCAAAGCCGATGGCGGCGTCGATCGCCTTGGCTCGCCGTCGCGGGTGTCCCCGCGCGTCCCCGCACGGTCGCCTGCACACACACACACACAAAACATACACACACATACACACACACATACATAATTTTTGATCTGTTTTTAGTTTTTAGTTTTTCTGTTTTTAGTTTTTGGTTTTCTGTTTTTAGTTATTAGTTATTAGTTATATATAGAAATGTTAGTTTTTAGTTTTCTATATTAATGTTAGAAATGTTAGTTTTTATCTATTAGTTATATATAGAAATGTTAGTTTTTAGTTATTAGTTTTCTGTATTAATGTTAGAAATGTTAGTTATATATAGAAATGTTAGTTTTTTCTGTATTAATGTTATAAAAATGTTAAAGAAAAAATTTGTTATAGAAATGTTAGAAATGTTAGTTTTAGATATGGTCAATGTTTTTTAGTTTATTATATTTTAGTTATAAAATTTGAATTTTCATAGATGAAATCACAATCCATCATTTAAAAAATGTTATTTTACTTTTGCGGCATATAGTATTTGTTGTCGATGATGCCCGGCCCGCATCCTCGCCGTCGACCCGTTCGCGACGACGTCCTGCTTCAGAGGACCCATGTCTGGGACTGGGCTCCGCCGGGCTGGCACTGGTAGGTGCTACCTTCAGGGGCGCGACGCTTGGTGAGGACCCCGGCCCCGGGTCCCGTCGTCGATCCTGATCTCCTTTGGTGGCGTTCACGTGGGCCACTTTCGGTGCGGAGGGAGCCGGCCCCGCCGGAGGTGCTACATCGCCGTGTCAGGGAGGAAGACGAGCACGTCCATTGCTACATGGCTGCTATGAACGTCAAGTTCTCCAATACCTGGCAGGTTCTTTGGGGAGATCACCCGAGGTATGATCTAGTGATGGTTCCTTCACTTTGGTTGTCCACCGCCAGCGCCTTAGGAACCGCGAGTGGCCTAGATTACTTTGTAGTATTCGATCTTTATTAGCTAGCTAGCTAGCTAGTGATGTATTCGATATATAATATTCGAGATTATATATATTATTCAAGACGATGTATTCGAGACGATGTATTCGAGATTATATTCGATGATGCTTATTATGTACTTTGATTGATTCAGTTTTTCCTTATTAATTGACTGCATCCATGCATTGTAATTTGAATACTAAATTGTTTTATATTTCTTTTGGATTAGGTAAATAAAAGCTATGGCGGACAATACTGACAGAGAGGGAGAAGAGGCCCTGTTCAATATCATACGCCATCCTCGCGGGCCAGATGATGATCAGAATGAAGAAGATTATGACGGCTCCGAATATCTAAACAACACCGGGGAGGGTGATATGATATTCGATCACGACGACCGAATTGATGAAGTCATGAACTATGATTATGATGATGACGAAGAAAATGTTGATCTTGAAACAACAAAGACCGGCGAGGTATATTTATATAAGCAGGCATATGGTGATCATCACATGTTTTAAATGACTTGAAGATATATTAACGAATCGATCTTTCTTCTTTCAGCCATCCGGATCGAGCAAATCTTCAGGCTGCAGAACAGTACGAGGCCCGAACAAAAAGTTGAAGGAGGGCGTAAAGTACAATATCGAGGCCATCAAACCTAATGGCGAACCATTAGCGCCTACGAAGATTACGGACAAGTTCATTCGTATGGCTAGAGCACCAGCTCCCAAGCCCAGGTGGAAGTCCATTTTGCACCGAAATCGCCACCGCCGCCAACGGAGAAAGTGCCTGAGGAAAAGATTGACCACTTCATTCGTATGGCTACAGCACCAGCTCCCAAGCCTGTTGACACGGACTATGAGCGCCACCACAAGAAGTTAAATCGAGCACGTCTACAGAATGAGGCGAGCTCGAGCTCGAGCAAATCAGCTAGCAAAAAATACGGTAAAACCGTTCCCAGCTGGGAGAACAGGCGGCTCAATCAATCCCCCCGCTTATTGTGCCAACAACACATAAGAGTACGCGCACCCAATATTATTGTGGGCAAACCGTTAACGTTCCCCAGCTGGGCGATGTGGTAATAACCAAGCAGCATATAACGCAGGCTGAAGTGCTCAAGATCACTGTTGGACAACTCCTCGAGATCGAGCCCATGTCTCCGCTTAGAGAGGAGGAAATAAAATGAAAATATGTCCGGGGCCAACCTTTGGTCGAGCCAGACGAGGTCAAGAAGCTCCCAACGAGAATGTATGAATTGCATCAATGGTACATGAACATTACCAAGATTTCCAGTCGAGAGTCCCTTATGATGAATGTCAAGAAGGATCATTACTTTCATGAGAAAGTTGTGTCCGTTGAGTATTCAGAACTATTTCAGTTATACAATCAAGACGCACTCGACAAATCTATCGTTAGTTGCTATTGTCTGTAAGTGATTTCTTTCTGTAATTTAAGTCTCAAGCTAGCTGTAGTGATCATTTTGATCAATCATTACCTGTAATTATCCTCACTATATTCTTTTCTATGGTATTATGCGGAATGAAGATGTATGAACTGAAAATTAGATACACATGGAAATTAGATACATATTATCCTCATTGACCCAAATATCATTAATGAATACACATGGAAATTAGATACATATTATCGAGCAAGTGTAGAGGAAAGCATGCTAGAGTTCTTCAAGCGCCTCAAATACAATGAAGATATACTACTTCCTTACAACTTCGTGTGAGTCACACTATCTTGTACTACAAATTCTATTTTTGCTTACTAGCTAGCTACATGTTTTTGCTTACATATGCCCGCTAAATTAAGACATGCAAACGTGTGTGCATACAGTTTTCACTGGATCTTGTTAATCATTAAAGTTGATGAAGGAACAGTTGAAGTACTGGACACACTACTTAAGAAAGAAAGTGACTACACCATCGTGAAGGGGATAGTCGACAGGTAATTTCAATCATTATTAACTATATCTCGGCCTATTTAATTAGGTCATCATTTCCTGATAACAACTATTTGATAACCCCTTTATTCATTTTCTTTGTCGGCGGGCAGGGCTTGGGCAAAGTTCAACAACGTCACTTCAGGCCAATGGAAACAAAAGCTGAAATGGTATCGACCCAAGGTAAGTAATTAAGTAGTACTAGCTAGCTAGTTGTCATCTGTTTAATTATCAAGCTTGATTAATTATTATTTGATCAAATCCCATTCTCGTAAAGGCCCTGAAGCAGGCGTCGGGGAATAATCTGTGTGCATACTACGTTTGCGAGAACATTCGCATGATGGCGTCCGAAAGGAGCAGATCTCAAAGACAGGACTGGGTACGTTTGTCAGAACACTATTCATAATTTTTACACCATTATCGATATCTAGTCACACAACTAATACAAATGCATATTGATATCCTTCTTAACAGTTCAGAGAGGTGGGGAGAAGCTCCTACCAATGGAGCGCATACAAGCAATTCAAGAGGAAATAGCGGGATTTTTGCTCGACCAGGTCATAGATACGAACGGAGAATACTATTACCCGCTACCGCCCCCATGAACCACTTCCAATTGTCATCGTGCTCCGAAGGCACCAATAAGGAGAAATTGTATATATA
>NW_021244094.1:0-400 GCF_002162155.2 Triticum dicoccoides | reverse complement strand
AAGAGTTATGTGCTTGATGCACTGCTAGGTGACAAACCTGCTGCAGGAGCAGATGCAGACATTATGAAAACATTTTGCCAGCTAAATATGATGACTACTGCTACGTCTTGAGCTTGTGTTGGTTTTCCCCGAAGAGGAAGGAATGATGCAGTAGAGTAGCGTAAGTATTTCTCTCAGTTTTTGAGAACCAAGGTATCAATCCAGTAGGAGCCCACGCTCAAGTCCCTTGTACCTGCACAAAGCGATAGCTACTCGCAACCAACGCGATTAGGGGTTGTCAAGCCCTTCACGGTCACTTACGAGAGTGAGATCTGATAGATATAATACTTTTGGTATAAAGATGCAAAATAAAAAGTAAAAGCAAAGTAAAAAGAAAAACAAGATTAAAGTGATGGGGATT
>NW_021244093.1:0-2039 GCF_002162155.2 Triticum dicoccoides | reverse complement strand
CCGGCCTTCTTGTCCGCTAAGTATTTGGGGCAGTTCCGCTTCCAGTGACCACTTTCCTTGCAATAAAAGCACTCAGTCTCGGGCTTGGGTCCATTCTTTGGCTTCTTCCCGGCAGCTTGCTTGCCGGGCGCGGCAACTCCCTTGCCGTCCTTCTTGAAGTTCTTCTTACCCTTACCCTTTTTGAACTTAGTGGTTTTATTCACCATCAACACTTGATGTTCCTTTTTGACTTCTACCTCTGCTGATTTCAGCATAGCAAATACTTCAGGAATGGTCTTTTCCATCCCCTGCATATTGAAGTTCATCACAAAGATCTTGTAGCTCGGTGGAAGCGACTGAAGGATTCTGTCAATGACCGCGTCATCCGGGAGATTAACTCCCAGCTGAGTCAAGCGGTTATGCAACCCAGACATGGTGAGTATGTGCTCACTGACAGAACTGTTTTCCTCCATCTTACAGCTGAAGAACTTGTCGGAGACTTGATATCTCTCGACCCGAGCATGAGCTTGGAAAACCATTTTCAGCTCTTCGAACATCTCATATGCTTCGTGTCTCTCAAAACATTTTTGGAGCCCTGGCTCTAAGCTGTAAAGCATGCCGCACTGAACGAGGGAGTAGTCATCGGTACGTGCCTGCCAAGCGTTCATAACGTCTTGTTCTGCAGGGAGAACAGGTGCGTCACCTAGCGGTGCTTGTAGGACATAATCTTTCTTGGCAGCTATGAGGATGATCCTCAGGTTCCGGACCCAGTCCGTGTAGTTGCTACCATCGTATTTCAGCTTGGTTTTCTCTAGGAACGCGTTGAAGTTGAGGACTACGTTGGCCATTTGATCTACAAGACATATTGTAAATATTTTAGACTAAGTTCATGATAATTAAGTTCATCTAATCAAATTATTCAATGAACTCCCACTTAGATAGACATCCCTCCAGTCATCTAAGTATAACATGATCCGAGTTAACTAGGCCGTGTCCGATCATCACGTGAGACGGACTAGTCAACATCGGTGAACATCTTCATGTTGATCATATCTTCTATACGACTCATGCTCGACCTTTCGGTCTTCTGTGTTCCGAGGCCATGTCTGTACATGCTAGGCTCGTCAAGTCAACCTAAGTGTTTGCATGTGTAAATCTGTCTTACACCCGTTGTATGTGAATGTTAGAATCTATCACACCCGATCATCACGTGGTGCTTCGAAACAACGAACTGTCGCAACGGTGCACAGTTAGGGGGAACACTTTCTTGAATGAGGGATCATCTTATTTACTACCGTCGTTCTAAGTAAACAAGATGCAAAAACATGATAAACATCACATGCAATCAAATAATAAAAGTGACATGATATGGCCAATATCACATAGCTCCTTTGATCTCCATCTTGGGGCTCCATGATCATCTTGTCACCGGCATGACACCATGATCTCCATCATCATGATCTCCATCATCGTGTCTCCATGAAGTTGCTCGCCAACTATTACTTCTACTACTATGGCTAACGCGTTTAGCAATAAAGTAAAGTAATTTACATGGCGTTTCTCAATGACACGCAGGTCATACAAAAAATAAAGACAACTCCTATGGCTCCTGCCGGTTGTCATACTTATTGACATGCAAGTCGTGATTACTATTACAATAGCATGAACATCTCATACATCACATATATATCATTCATCATTCATCACAACTTTGGCCATATCATATCACAAAGCACTTGCTGCAAAAACAAGTTAGACGTCCTCTAATTGTTATTGCAAGTTTTACGTGGCTGCAAGAGGGTTCTAGCAAGAACGTTTTCTTACCTACGTGAAAGCCACAACGTGATTTGTCAACTTCTATTTACCCTTCATAAGGACCCTTTTCATCGAATCCTCTCCAACTAAAGTGGGAGAGACAGACACCCGCACACCTTATGCAACTAGTGCATGTTAGTCGGTGGAACCGGTCTCACATAAGCGTACGTGTAAGGTTGGTCCGGGCCGCTTCATCCCACAATACCGTTGAAGCAAGATAAGACTAGTAGCGGCAAGAAAGTTGA
>NW_021244092.1:0-710 GCF_002162155.2 Triticum dicoccoides | reverse complement strand
TCCATTTATAGATATGAGCGACCAAATAAGTGCCTGTGCAGTTTTGATGCAAGTACCTACACACATGTGGTCTTGCAAAAATACACATCCTGTCTCAGAGGTTTCCATTGTGGCAAACACTTGATGTAGACATAAATATGCAATGCTAGTGGCCCTGAAAATACAAAAGACGAAGTTGCACATTTGTATTAGCAATATCAAATGTGATGAAACAAATTGATGAGCCAAGTATGTCTAAAGTCGATGCCAGTATCAAGAAACTATTAAGAGAATGAATAGAAAGAAATTTTAATCACCGGAGTGCAAATGAGATATGGAAAATAGAAGAATCATATAAATTTGACGTACCTTCATTAACTGTACTTCTGTCAGAGACATCTGAAATGTAAATCCCATGGCTAGTAAACTGATTTCATGAGTGTGTATGCTTTGCAATGATTCATAAGCCATCTCCGTGCATTATTTAATCAGCGCAATTCATAGTGCTTACCAAGGACAACATGAGGAGAATATATGCATGCGTACCACTGTGTACAACAAAAGGCTTGATTAATTATGACATGGGAGAAGGAACTGACAAATGTAGCATAACCAAGAAAGGACGTAACTGATGCAATCTTGAGTAATGCCAATTTAGATGAACAACACGCTACTACTCCAGAGTAAAATACAGGACAACCAAATGCAAGCCACGATTAAGAAACACCTAG
>NW_021244091.1:0-944 GCF_002162155.2 Triticum dicoccoides | reverse complement strand
TTCCAGCAAATAAGAAGCAATGCAAGCTAGACACCACATGAAAGATGCAACCAATATGACTCTGCCAAGTTAAAAGCGTCCCGTCATAAATGGAATTTCAACAAATTAGAAGCAACGCATGCTATAAATCATATGAAAGATGCACCTAATATCGCACTGCATATACTAAAGATGTCTCGTCATGTTGATTGATGCGGGATACAAAAAAATAGTTTTATGTAAGGACATGCTTAATAGACAGATGTACTATGTACTAAATATAGGAAGGCATGTCACATTAATAGGTATAATGTATAAGCTAAGCAGACTAGCACATGCAGTTTAACCAGATTGGAAGAATTACAATCTAGACACCATATGCAACATGCAACCACATATCACGCTGCCAAGTTAGAGCAAGCACCTGCGATGCTAGTGTAGGGGAAATGCTGTAATCAACTACAGAGCTACGTTCACTATCTTCATCTAGCATTTCTGTTTCTTGAGAATCATGTCGGGAGGCTGACGCTGCATTCTTTAAATGAGGAGTAGTCCCCTTGCCTGCCTGCCTCGTCATAAGTGATTGATGAGGGATACACAAGAACATTAGTTTGATGTAAGAACATGGTTAATACACAACTGTACTAGTATGTACCAAAAACAGAAAGGCATGTCATATTCAAAGGTATAATGTGTAAGCTAAGCAGATGCAATTTAACCAAATTGGAAGCAATACAAGCTAGACATCCAGCTGGAGTGGTGAGCATGGTCATCTAGGACCTGAGAGCCTGGTGGGAGGCGGGCTGCTTCGCCACCATCGCAGCTTTTTAGTTGGCTTCCAGGTGATGCCTATCTTTGCTGGGCTTGTCACTGGCTTGGCCAGTGCCCTGACTAGCTATTTGTCTTCTGGTGCTCACGGGATGGTAGTTCATGTAAAAAATATCTTTCCTTATCTTACCGACTTC
>NW_021244090.1:0-696 GCF_002162155.2 Triticum dicoccoides | reverse complement strand
GTGGCCCCCCCTCACGGACGGCAATGAAACGGTAGTAGACGTTCTGCGGTAACGATGCAGCGTGAATATTATTAAATACTTGGAGCGCGATAAAATCATGAGTTTTTTACACAACGTGGGCACATGTGCTATAGGACTGATGGTAATTTTTCATAATTTTTTGTGATGGAGAAGTATCTGAACACTTCCCTCTACGCGGATTGCTCTTCGCACGTCTACGACTATGGCCGGCGGCCTCCGGGGGCTAGCATACCGTCAAATCTTGCGTAGGCGGCCTCTCACAAATCTAGAAGTGTTGAGGCAGTTGCAAACGCCCAGCACGCGTCTCCGGGGTGTGCCCCCCCCCTCATGGACGCCGCCGCCGCCGGCACCTGGAGGGGGGAAACGGACGCGTCGGGTCTACACGGAGTGGATGTAGCTGTGGGTTTGGCCCGGATGTTGCTCCAAAGTGTTCCTCTAGGCCGACCTAACACAACCGGGTGGAGAGGTCCACTGGTCAAAGCCCGTCCGTGCAAAGTCAAAGGGCTAGATCCCGTGGTCAAACGCTACAGGGTTAGCCGGGACGGGGGCCCTGTGGGGTAGCAATGCCACCGAGCGTCGTACCGGGCCCTCATACATACGGGATGGTGTTGTGGCGTGTCCGAAGAGGCGGCACGCGTCTCCGGGTTGTGGCCCCCCTCACGGACGGCAATGAAA
>NW_021244089.1:0-2642 GCF_002162155.2 Triticum dicoccoides | reverse complement strand
TTCTCGAACGAGATTTTCTGAAACCGGTCTTCCCATTACACACTGCAAATTTTAATAGTGGTCGTATTTATTCTCAAACGAGATTTTCTGAAACCGGTCTTCCCATTACACACTGCAAATTTTAATAGTGGTCGTATTTATTCTCAAACGAGATTTTCTGAAACGGTCTTCTCATTACACACTGCAAATTTTAATAGTGGACGCATTTATCTAGATATGCACCAATTGGTAATGGTTGTATTTAATGCTTCATGGAGACCGTGGGTGTTGCCTCATCTAGCTAATCGTGGTAGACTAACTGTCGTTCCTCCTGTGGGTGACCAACTCAAGACCTTCACCCGACTACCTGAGGTGATGCCCGTTTTGGGGCTCTTTATCATCAACAAAATGAACCCCTACTAAGCCAACCCATGGATTGTGAACTTCATGGGTCTGAGCCTTTAGCTAGGTTCAGTGGCGGAGCCAGCCAGCTGAAGGAGCCGGGGCAAAGTCTTTACATAACGATGTTACCCAGCATTTGCCCAAGTAATTAATTAGTAATGCTAATCATGGTCTCTTTGTATTTTTTAGTGAAGAATGGCCGGAGCAGCCCGGGCAGCTGCCCCGGGTCGCCGGGAGCTAGCTCCGCCACTGGCTAGGTTGTATGTCATCATGGGGATACCCTGTATCTATTCCCTCGTCAGTAGCCTCGAGTCTGTCAGGATCTCAGAGTGGAAACCGACTGGCTCTTAGATGGAAGGATTTCGAGTGATCGCCGCACTCAGGGCACCGTTTGATTGCTTGCAGAGAGAACATGTCGGGCTGAAAGGTCCACCACTGTGGAAAAGGTGTTGATGAGCAAGTTTACGGGAAAGCTTTGTGATACCCGGATTGATCTATTCAGAAGAAGACAGATTGTGGCCCGACTAAGGGCATATGATAAATTTTGAGTGACGATTCGATACGCCTGGCCCGAACAAATCAGGTGGCTCTAGTCAGTATCCTATAGGAGGAACGTCTGAAGAATCTTCTCTACGGAACTAAGTTTGCGCACCCGGATATTTGGCTCTCTTGAGAGATCCAACCAATGCCACGGAGGATATCATGGCCTCCCTTCCTCTATGTGTCATTGAATGGCTTGTCAAATTTGCTGAGGTGAGCCTTTAGCACCAATAAAAAAAGGGATATGCACCAAGTGTTGACGCACTCGGTATTTCCTCAAGCGGTACTAGTTCGCTCGGAACTTCATCACGTAGAGTGCATGGATTTTCTGGCTCGGGAGGCGGGACTAGCCCCGGCAGCCGAAATTGTTATCATACTCATTTGGTCTATGATTTGTTGACTGATTGTAATTCCAAGAGGCGGGTGACGTCGCCGCGTATCTTACTATTCCGTCACTTCAAATCTTTTGCATGTTGGCAGGTCCTTGACCGACCAGTGTCAGCGGAAACCTCGGGTCATGCGTCGGTGTCCTGCAAGTGTAGCGGTCAACTGTAGGTCTTTTTGGTAAGTAAGAGTATCAATCCCGCAAGAAGCTAAAGGAAATGTCTAGTGCAGAAAGCATCAAGGATACACTGCGAGTACTAAAAGACATAGCATTTTTGTGGTTTGTGGTGGTGATTAAGCAATGGAACATGAACAACAATAAGAAGTAAAAGAGTGCAACAAATGACCCAATCCTCAATGATATTAGAAGACGATTGTGTTACTTATGACGATCAAACGTTCTTGAGGACAACAGGATAACGACATAGTTGTCAATTCCACATATCACTTGCATTGAATGTTCTTATTGGATGTTGTAGGGACAGAACCTAAAATAATGTGTAGCAAAACCATTGACTACACATACTTATGATTTTCTCTTAGTAAGTAACTCAAAGACTAAGATTCATTAAGTAAATAGCCAACCATGGCCATAACTTTCTTTAAGGTCCCTATTCACCCCTTATATCATAACTTGCTAATTTTGGGAACAGTAATATCTCTCACTTTGACCTCCCATCCTGAACTTATTATGACACATTGCTCTCCTTTAGGATCATACAGGCGAAGTGCGATGCAATCAACGTTTGCATGACACAACTAGATAATTACACTACATCATGATTAATCAACAATCTTTACTGCGAATAAATATGCCACTTGACAACTAGCCTTCCCCCATATCCTCAAGAATACAGGGGAAATACTCACAACACATCATGGTGAACATGTCCAGTATAGTAATGATAATTGTACGAATATGAAAGTAATGATCTTTCACCAATTAAATGTAAAGCATCGACTACTAGAATAGCAACTATCAACAACAAGTGCAACCAGTGATCAAACTACAAACGATAGTACAAAAATTGATGATATGGGACTGGGGATGATGGTGCTACCGATGGCGATGGTGAATATGGCTTGCATGAAGATGACCCCCTTGATGTCCTAAAGTTGGTGACGACGATGCCTTCAAATTTCCCAGGTCGGAGTGGCGGAACAGGCTAGGAACAACACCCTCCAGAGGAAGAATAAGGTTTGCGCCTCGCAGCGGCAGTGGAAAAAAATGAAAGGGCATTCCGATGGTTGAGTTAGCTTGTGCTTTTTGTCTGTGTCTTAGGGTAGTCGGAGAACCAGATCAGCGACATTAAAGGCACATCCCCACACCTGCCGCC
>NW_021244088.1:0-601 GCF_002162155.2 Triticum dicoccoides | reverse complement strand
GTAAATGCATCCTGGAGTTCGTCAATTGTGGAAATCACTTCAGGACCCCAAAACTGAGTACTAGTCCAAGAAACGGGCCAGAATTAGTTCAAACTATGAGTCTTGACGAACAACACGTGAGCACACCTTGGGGTTTGACAATCATGGAATTCGCTTTGGGACCCCAAAATAGTGAGTAATAGTCCATGGAAGAGCTTGAATTGGTGAAACCTAGGATTATATATGAACGATACATAAACGCACCCCGGGGTTCATAAATCAAGGAAATCACTAAGGGACCCCAATTTAGTGAGTAATAGTCCATGAAATGGGCCAGAATCAACAAAAACTACGAGTGTTGATAACCACCACATAAACGCACCCCGGTGTCCGTCAATCGTGGAAATCACTCAAGGACCCTAACACTGAGTAATAGTCAAAGAAACGGGCCGGAATCGGCCATAACTGTGATTGTTGATGACCGACACGTAAGCGCACCCCGTGGTTCAAAAACCATGGAAATCGCTTTGGGGACCCAAAACGGTGAGTAATAGTCCAAAACACGGGCTAGAATAAACAAAAACCGCGAGTGTTGATGACCGACACGTAAACGCACCCCGGG
>NW_021244087.1:0-1257 GCF_002162155.2 Triticum dicoccoides | reverse complement strand
AACATCCAAATGCACATGATCAGGTTAATGTATCTATACCACCATTTAATGGCCGTTTTAAACCTGCTTTATATATTGAATGGGAGTTCGACATAAAAAATATATTTGCTTCCCATAATTTCGATGAACATAAAAAGGTTAAGGTTGCGGTTGGTTCTTTCACTGGTTATGCTTTGGTTTGGTGGAGTGAATATTGTCGGTTACACCCTGATTATATACCTACTACTTGGGATGATTTGAAACTTGCCATGCGACATACTTTCGTCCCTGCTTATTATACTCGTGACATGATTAAGAAGTTGCAACACTTAAAACAAGGTAGTGAAACTGTAACAAAATATTATGATGATTTACAAACTACCTTGTTGCATTCCTCTTTAGAAGAAAGAAGATGATTTTATGGATAGATTTTGGGGAGGATTAAACCGTGATATTCAAGAGATACTAATTCATGAAGAGTGTTATTCTATGGGCCATTTGTTTCATCTTGCTTGCAAAGCTGAACAGGAAATAAAACGACGTGTTGGCCACGAGGAGAACAAGCGCACGGTGCACATTCCAAGAGTTGATATGATTGTTCCTTCAACTACTAGGCATACTGTGACAACCACATCCGTTGTTGTCAGGACTACATCACCTCCACCATGTGACACATCGCCCCCGAGAGTGGCTACATCATCTGAGTTGATCATAAGAGGTAATGACAAAGGTACTGATCTTCCATCTCTACATGAGAATGATGAATGCCTTGTCAATTTGAATGCACCACCTGATGAGCTACCCACTACTTTGATCACACCACCTATTTTAGAGGACTACGTTGATAATTTGACTTTGCCATGTGATCAAACAACTGAAATACCAACAATTTTGAGTGCACCCATTGAATTAACTATTGATGCAAAAGAACCAATGTTTAATCATTTTGATATGACCTCTAATCTTGGTGATGATTCTGTGTTGAATGACTTATTGCATGTTTGCTTATTTAAGCATGTTGTAACATGTAAATTTGATGCAAGTAAGGTTTATTCACCAATGTTGGGATGGTTTAATGATGAACATTGTCAATCTTTTGAAATGAATAAGAGCTTCACTTATATGTGCAAACTGAGTTGCAATATTTTCATGCCTTCTACTTCTTGTGCTAATTTTTTGGCTTTAGATTTTATGAACTATGCAAGTTACTCATCTATTCATGTGTCATATATGCAAAAATCAAGGGAAGTAAAAATGGATGACATATACATATACAAC
>NW_021244086.1:0-1543 GCF_002162155.2 Triticum dicoccoides | reverse complement strand
CATCTTTAAAATCAGCATCATGCACATATTGATCTTTGATGGTCTCCAAACCAAATATTTTGAAGTCAAGTTGTG
This sequence comes from Triticum dicoccoides, assembly GCF_002162155.2. Classification (NCBI taxonomy): domain Eukaryota; kingdom Viridiplantae; phylum Streptophyta; class Magnoliopsida; order Poales; family Poaceae; genus Triticum; species Triticum dicoccoides. The sequence goes on along the minus strand of NW_021244086.1, from coordinate 1,468 downwards.
AAAGCATAGTATAGCGACGAGACAATGCATCAGCAATAACATTTTCTTTTCCCTTCTTGTGTTTAATGACATAAGGGAAAGTCTCAATGAATTCAACCCATTTAGCATGTCTACGATTCAGTTTAGCTTGACTTTTAATATGTTTCAAAGATTCATGATCAGAATGTATAACAAATTCTTTGGGCCATAAATAATGTTGCCATGTTTCTAAAGTCCGAACAAGAGCATATAATTCTTTATCATAAGTAGAATAATTCAGACTAGGCCCATTCAATTTTTCAGAAAAGTATGCAACAGGTTTGCCATCTTGTAATAACACACCTCCTAAGCCAATTCCACTAGCATCACATCCAAGCTCAAAAGTCTGATTAAAATCAGGTAGTTGGAGTAAAGGAGCATGTGTCAACTTATCTTTCAATACCGTGAAGGCTTCTTCCTGTGCGGTACCCCAAAGAAAAGGCACATCTTTCTTTGTAAGCTCATTGAGAGGTGCAGCAATGGTGCTGAAATCTCTCACAAAACGCCTATAGAATCCAGCGAGGCCAAGAAAAATCCTCACTTGTGTGACCGTTTTGGGCTGCGGCCAACTGTCAATAGCTTCAATCTTGGCTTTATCAACTTCAATTCCCTGTGGAGTAACAACATAGCCAAGAAAAGATACTCGGTCGGTGCAAAAGGTGCACTTCCCAAGGTTACCAAACAAACGTGCATCACGTAGAGCAATAAAAACAGCACGTAAATGTTCCAAATGTTCTTCCAAAGATCTGCTATAAATCAATATGTCATCAAAGTAAACTACCACAAATCGTCCAATGAAAGCACGTAAAACTTCGTTCATTAATCTCATGAAAGTACTAGGTGCATTAGTTAACCCAAAAGGCATGACTAACCACTCATATAATCCAAACTTAATTTTAAATGCTGTTTTCCATTCATCTCCCAATTTCATACGAATTTGATGGTAGCCACTACGCAAATCAACTTTGGAGAATATTGTAGAGCCACTCAATTCATCAAGCATATCATCTAGCCTAGGAATAGGATGACGATAACGAATAGTAATTGATGAGGACATCAATACCATTGTTAGACCCATAGCCCCTACTGCTACATATACTGGACCAATTACTAGAGCTCGCGCACGCCAATTAAATTATCAGGTACTTTCGTTTCTTGGTAATGATTCTAATGTTCATGAGAATATGATGCTGCCTAAATTGGATACATTTGTTTTGCTTACAAATGAAGGGCCTAGCTTGGAGAAGGATGGACATTGGAGCAAGAACAAGCATGGAGATGATGCCATGCGCAAGGGGAACAAGAACGGAGTTACAAGTGATGATTTCAGGACTTTGAAGCCACCATAATGGGTGCATGAAGCCTTGGACGAAATATACAAGATGCCACTTCATAAATTTCGTCCTGAGGCTATTCTAGGTGCTGCGTCACCTTATTATTGGGCCAGGCC
>NW_021244085.1:0-777 GCF_002162155.2 Triticum dicoccoides | reverse complement strand
ACTAAAATGTAACTAGATACATCCGTATGTATCTAAATTTAAGACAAGAATTTAGTGTTAGATACATCCGTATTTAAACAAATTTAAGACAAAAATTTTGAGACGGAGGGAGTACATGACTATTTTCAGTTAGCGCTAGCGGAGGGAACACGCAGCAATTGTTGTCCATCTGTACAGCGGCACTGTTGATGGTAAATTACGTGGACGCGGGCGCAGATGCCGTTGTTACGCTTCATTTGTTCCCCATACTTAATTAGCTCCCTAGCTATTTGTGACGGTGAAATTTTAGTAATTTGAATTGTCATGTTTTGATGGACCCATTTGTTTGTCCAGTTGAACCGGTACGTCCATTTATAATGTGTGTAATTGGAAGAAGGTCGGTATTAGTCGGTGTACATGCATATGTTTTCTCATTTGATCGATCAAGCATCGTGCATGCATGTAGGAATAGTAGGGCATTTGAACATGCTTATTGATCTTAATAGGAACACTTTTCGCCGGTGATTTCTGACTTGGAAGAGCGTTGTATGGTACTCCCTCCGTTTTAAATTACTCGTCGCAGAAATGGATGTATCTAGAACTAGAATACATCTAGATACATCCATATCTGCGACAAGTAATTCGGAACGGAGGGAGTAGTACATCCGGGTGCCTGAAGCAGGCAACTTGCGATAGTATGATTAGTTTGAAGCCATACATACTTATTTCACAAAATACATGGTTCATCACTTCTATTTTCTTACTATTTGTTTTCACTAATGGTGTATATCTTTTTTT
>NW_021244084.1:0-436 GCF_002162155.2 Triticum dicoccoides | reverse complement strand
AAAAAAAGATATACACCATTAGTGAAAACAAATAGTAAGAAAATAGAAGTGATGAACCATGTATTTTGTGAAATAAGTATGTATGGCTTCAAACTAATCATACTATCGCAAGTTGCCTGCTTCAGGCACCCGGATGTACTACTCCCTCCGTTCCGAATTACTTGTCGCAGATATGGATGTATCTAGATGTATTCTAGTTCTAGATACATCCATTTCTGCGACGAGTAATTTAAAACGGAGGGAGTACCATACAACGCTCTTCCAAGTCAGAAATCACCGGCGAAAAGTGTTCCTATTAAGATCAATAAGCATGTTCAAATGCCCTACTATTCCTACATGCATGCACGATGCTTGATCGATCAAATGAGAAAACATATGCATGTACACCGACTAATACCGACCTTCTTCCAATTACACACATTATAAATGGACGTAC
>NW_021244083.1:0-847 GCF_002162155.2 Triticum dicoccoides | reverse complement strand
ATTGCTTTCTTCATGACTTATGCATGTTCCTATAACAATGAAATTATGGAAGTCCCGTTTACCGGAGGAACACTTTGTGTGCTACCAAATGTCACAACGTAACTGGGTGATTATAAAGGTGCTCTACAGGTGTCTCCGAAGGTACTTGTTGGGTTGGCGTATTTCGAGATTAGGATTTGTCACTCCGATTGTCGGAGAGGTATCTCTGTGCCCACTCGGTAATGCACATCACTATAAGCCTTGCAAGCATTGTAACTAATGAGTTAGTTACATGATGATGTATTACGGAACGAGTAAAGAGACTTGCCGGTAACGAGATTGAACTAGGTATTGAGATACTGACAATCGAATCTCGGGCAAGTAACATACCGATGACAAAGGGAACAACGTATGTTGTTATGCGGTTTGACCGATAAAGATCTTCGTAGAATATGTGGGAGCAAATATGAGCATCCAGGTTCCGCTATTGGTTATTGACCGGAGACGTGTCTCGGTCATGTCTACATAGTTCTCGAACCCGTAGGGTCCACACGCTTCAAGTTTGATGACGGTTATATTATGAGTTTATGTGTTTTGATGTACCGAAGGTAGTTCGGAGTCCCGGATGTGATTGGGGAAATCACGAGGAGTCTCGAAATGGTCGAGACATAAAGATCGATATATTGGACGACTATATTAGGTCTTCGGAAAGGTTCCGAGTGATTCGGGTATTTTCCGGACTACCGGAGAGTTACGGGAATTCGTAGTGGGCCTTCATGGGCCATACGGGAAAGGAGAGAAAGGCCTCAAAGGGTGGCCGCACCCCTCCCCATAGACTGGTCTGAATTGGACTAGGGAGGGGGGGGGG
>NW_021244082.1:0-483 GCF_002162155.2 Triticum dicoccoides | reverse complement strand
TCCAAGCTTTGAGAGTTTTGACTACAACGGTTGCCGATCACCACCTGCTGCAGGGTAAGAACTGGTAAGAATTTGAGATTTGCTTGACGGGTTTGTGATACACCACCACCACTTCTTAGTAGTATGTAGGATCATATTCTTGTGTGTTTCTACTTGCTGCTAACCATGGTAGGATCACAAGCCGATGAGACTGATTGGGAGAACCTGACGAACAAACAGCTACATGATAAATTTCAGCAAATGATGAGTGGACAGGTGCAAGATGTGCTAAACAGATTTGACGAGGCCATGGAGAAGATAGATGGCATTGAGAAGCGTTCGAAACAAAGCTTGATAGCAAGTTTAATGAATTGCTCGCGCGTTTTCCACAACCACCGCCGGCTGCACCTATCGCACCGCTGCAACAACAACAACAACGCATCCTTTCGAATTAGTATGGACAAGCGGAGCGTGTTCCTATTGAGGATGGCCAAACTTCTGGTG
>NW_021244081.1:0-1505 GCF_002162155.2 Triticum dicoccoides | reverse complement strand
TGCCCAACCAGCAGCCCCAACGCCTGAAACCACCGTCTCCTCTGACCCTCCGAATCCGTCTGCCGATTCCTGGGCTGCCGCCTTATCTTTATTTTATCTGCTTTAGTAGTCTTTGAAGAACTTGGTAATTCGCACAATTCCACCCGCGGGGTGTATTTTGAACTTCTGCTCGAAGATTCGGCCAAGGGCCTATGTTATGTAAATATTTATCCGAATTTTATCTTTTCTTACTCATTGCTCCTTTGGCTTTTTCCTTTGCCGCCTTCCCTTAGTTGCCGTCTTGTCAGTCGGACAGCCTCTCTACGGACTGCCGCTGGATCAAATGCTTGGCTACTTTTGGGAAGGCAAGTACTTAGCCGTTTTAGAGTTTTTTTAGCAAGATGAATAGAAGGCAGCGAGCCGACTGCTCAATAGTCGGTTTGCAAAAAAGGCCGGTAGCCGGCTTAAGCTATGTTTCATGCTTTGAGTCCTTAGCCATTTTTCATGCGAACGCCCATTCTACCTTACTCCTGCCCACCGGACAGTCGCTCTGCGAGCTGCGGCTTCTGACAGGAGATGGCTTAGGCACCACACACTACTTGTCCGGCTGCAGGAAGCATTTCATAGTGCAAGGCGGCAAGTCCCCGGGCCGACTAGTCAAACCCGGTGCCAAGCGGCATAACAAAGAGTAACATACTTGTAGGCATAATTCTTATCATATAAATAAAAGAGGGCAGTCCCCGAGCACGTCTCGGGGGGCCCGAAGTCTTGGTACTTTAATAGAAAAGGTAGCGTGGTACATACTGCATCAACTGTAAAATCTTTGGAGGAGATTTGCATTCCATGGCCGCTCCGTTTCTTTGCCAGAGCCGTCCCTCTTGCATGCTCGGGGCTTCTGAGCGTCAATCAGGTAGTAGGAGTCGTTGCCCAGCACTTTGCTGATGATGAAAGGGCCTTCCCAAGGCGTCGACAGCTTGTGGTGGCCGGCTGTTCGCTGGATCAGTCGGAGCACAAGGTCGCCCTCTTGGAAAGATCTCGGCCTGACCTTCCTGTTGTAGTATCGGCGCAGGCTCTGCTGGTAGATGCTGGACCGGCTGAGTGCCAACAGTCGGCCCTCTTCCAGCAGATCGACGCCGTCTTGATGTGCTTCTTCTGCTTCCTCCTCGGTGTACATGGTGACTCGCGAGGAGTCGAACTCTATGTCCGTTGGGATGACGACTTTAGCACCGTAGACGAGGAAGAAAGGTGTGAAGCCGGTTGACTTGTTTGGAGTCGTGCGCAGACTCCAGAGGACGGCTGGCAACTCGTCAAGCCAACAGCCGGCCAAACGCTCTAGCAGTTCGACCAGTCGAGGCTTGATGCCGGACAGGATGAGGCCGTTTACTCGCTCCACCTGGCCGTTTGAATGCGGATGGGCAACGGACGCTAAGTCCAGTCGGATGCCCTGTGTCACGCAGAAACGGGCCAAGGCGCCTTTGGCAAAATTTGTGCCGTTGTCGGTGATGATGTTGTGTGGTACGCCGTAC
>NW_021244080.1:0-2380 GCF_002162155.2 Triticum dicoccoides | reverse complement strand
AGATCCCATCTCCTAGGGCCGGCACCCCCCCTGGGGACCCTATATAAAGAGGGGGGAGGGAGGGCAGCCGCACCCTTGCACTTGGTGCCTCCCTTCCCCCTTGCTACACCTCTCCCTCCCGCAGACGCTTGGCGAAGCCCTGCCGGATCCCTGCTGCATCCACCACCTCGCTGTTGTGCTGCTGGATCTTCATCAACCTCTCCTTCCCCCTTGCTGGACCAAGAAGGAGGAGACGTCACGCTGACCGTACGTGTGTTGAACGCATAGGTGCCGTCCGTTCGGCGCTAGGATCTCTGGTGATTTGTATCACGACGAGTACGACTCCCTCAACCCCGTTCTCTTGAACGCTTCCGCTCGCGATCTACAAGGGTATGTAGATGCACTCCTCTCTCTCGTTGCTAGACGAACTCCTAGATTGATCTTGGTGAACTTAGGAAATATTTTATTTTATGCAACGTTCCCCAACAGTGGCATCATGAGCTAGGTCTTTGCGTAGTTCTCTTTGCACGAGTAGAACACAATTTGTTGTGGGCGTAGATGTTGACAACTTTCTTGCCACTACTAGTCTTATTTTGCTTCAGCGGTATTGTGGGATGAAGCGGCTCGGACCGACCTTACACGTACGCTTACGTGAGACAGGTTCCAACGACTGACATGCACTAGTTGCATAAGGTGGCTAGCGGGTGTCTGTCTCTCCCACTTTAGTTGGAGCGGATTCGATGAAGAGGGTCCTTATGAAGGGTAAATAGAAGTTGGCAAATCACGTTGTGGCTTTAACGTAGGTAAGAAAACGTTCTTGCTAGATCACCTATAGAAGCCACGTAAAAACTTGCAACAACAACTAGAGGACGTCTAACTTGTTTTTGCAGCAAGTGTTTTGTGATGTGATATGGCCAAAGGATGTGATGTATGAGATGATCATGTTCTTGTAATAGGAATCACGACTTGCATGTCGATGAGTATGACAACCGGCAGAAGCCATAGGAGTTGTCTTTATTTTTTTGTATGACCTGCGCGTCATTGAAGAACGCCATGTAAATTACTTTACTTTATTGCTAAATGTGTTAGCCATAGAAGTAGAAGTAGTCGTTGGCGTGACAACTTCATGAAGACACGATGATGGAGATCATGATGATGGAGATCATGGTGTCATGCCGGTGACGAAGATGATCATGGTGCCCCGAAGATGGAGATCAAAGGAGCAATATGATATTGGCCATATCATGTCACTATTTGATTGCATGTGATGTTTATCATGTTTTTCATCTTGTTTACTTAGAACGACGGTAGTAAATAAGATGATCCCTCATAATAATTTCAAGAAAAATGTTCCCCCTAACTGTGCACCGTTGCGAAGGTTCGTTGTTTCGAAGCACCACGTGATGATCGGGTGTGATAGATCCTAACGTTCGAATACAACGGGTGTAAGCCAGATTTACACACGCAATACACTTAGGTTAACTTGACGAGCCTAGCATGTACAGACATGGCCTCGGAACACGGAAGACCGAAAGGTCGAACATGAGTCATATAGAAGATACGATCAACATGAAGATGTTCACCGATGATGACTAGTCCGTCTCACGTGATGATCGGACACGGGCTAGTTGACTCGGATCATGGATCACTTAGATGACTAGAGGGATGTCTATCTGAGTGGGAGTTCATTATTTGATTAGATGAACTTAATTATCATGAACTTAGTCTAAAATTTTTGCAATATGTCTTGTAGATCAAATGGCCCACGCTAATGTTGCCCTCAACTTCAACGTGTTCCTAGAGAAAACCAAGCTGAAAGACGATGGCAGCAACTATACGGACTGGGTTCGGAACTTGAGGATCATCCTCATAGCTGCCAAGAAAGCATATGTCCTAGATGCACCGCTAGGTGAAGCACCCATTTTCCCAGCAACTCAAGACGTTATGAATGCCTGGCAGTCGCGTAGTGATGATTACTCCCTGGTTCAGTGCGGCATGCTTTACAGCTTAGAACCGGGGATCCAAAAGCTTTTTGAGCAGCACGAAGCATATGAGATGTTCCAAGAGCTGAGAATGGGTTTCCAAGCTCACGCCCGGGTCGAGAGATATGAAGTCTCCGACAAGTTCTATAGTTGTAAGATGGAGGAGAATGGTTCTGTCAGCGAGCACATACTCAAAATGTCTGGGTTGCACAGCCGCTTATCTCAACTGGGAGTTAATCTCCCGGATGACGCGGTGGTCGACAGAATCCTCCAGTCGCTCCCACCAAGCTACAAGAGCTTTGTGATGAACTTTAATATGCAGGGGATGGAAAAGACCATTCCTGAGGTATATTCAATGCTGAAATCAGCGGAGGTGGAGATCAAAAAGGAACATCAAGTGTTGATGGTGAATAAAACCA
>NW_021244079.1:0-399 GCF_002162155.2 Triticum dicoccoides | reverse complement strand
CCACGGATGGTAACATCCATATCATCTTGGTATCGTGGTATCCCTCCATTGTATATTCCCCTTGCAATTGCGTTGTTAACCCCTAGCCCATTTTGCGTTACTTGCCTATCGAGACTAGCCATTTGAGTATTGCCGGCAACGTTACTTGTGCACATTAGTGATCTACACCATACATTGCATACATACCATATCATTTTGGTATCATATCATCCCTTGTGTCACAAGTTTGTTCTCGCATATACACAATTGCTATCTTGGTTTGTGCATTGTGCAACAGTGGCCATACACATACAAAGAAAAGAATAAGCTTTTAAGCAAAGAAAAAGAGTGAACAAAGAGCTTGTAGGCAAGTGCCATAGCATCATACCACATTGCATAAGATTGTCATATCCGATCATC
>NW_021244078.1:0-824 GCF_002162155.2 Triticum dicoccoides | reverse complement strand
TAGTAAGAAGGTGAGGTTAGAAGAAGGTTACGCTTTTGTTACTTGGCATCAGGGCCATCCAATTTGCTTGGGGTTTCTTCTTCATCTGCGATCTTCCATCTGTAGTAATCACAAATTAGACCATAATTAAGCAAAGAGACAGAGAGAGAAGCAATAACCATGAAGAAAGATTCAGTTTTTTCTCACAGCTAATCAATTATTGTGATGGATGTGCTCTAGCAAGCGAATGCAGGACATCATGTCTACTCTCTGCAGAGAAGAAAGTTTTCAGTTTTATATATGTGGTGCAGCAAGCAAGTGAGTTCAAGCGAAAACTAAAACATGGTACTTTGTAGCAAGCCAACTAAACGACTTGAGTACAATTTGCTACTTTCATGGCTATATGAAAGAATTACTACTCCAAGTATTAGTATTTCTGATGGATGTTCTTCATCAAACGCCACACGTCTTGTGCAGGGTTTCGCGTAATAAGTGTACATACTATTTCCAGTTTGATTTCAGTTGTCCTACTAGAAACTACTCCCACGGTAAATAAATACGAGACATTTTAGATCACTCGAAAGTAGTGATCCAAAACGTCTTACATTTGTGTACAGAGGGAGTACATTTGTATTTACCGTCGTAATTACCAATAACCAATCGGTTATATATTATGCACTTGTACAGAATCCAACTTTACTGCCACAATAGCTAGGTTACCATAGAGTCCAACTTGATAGGAATGAATGAACAAGTACTGGATCCTGAGTTTGATCCACAATCACATAGGTTTTGCTGAAGCAGTAACCTCAAATCTGTGTCCTGTTGATGCATGCACTCTGTGT
>NW_021244077.1:0-451 GCF_002162155.2 Triticum dicoccoides | reverse complement strand
GAAAGGTCAGGTGGCACCCACATGCGCCACCGCGCCGGAGTCGGCCACGCCGACAGGGGTTTCCCCCGATCCCAACCCGCACCTCGGGCGCTCCGGATCTCGCCACCAAACCAACCACCACCCTGCGCCAACGCGGTCATGAGGCCTCCACGCTGTCTCATCACGGCACCGCGAAGTGAGGACATCACGGCGAAGAATCAGAGCCGGGACTAGGGCATCAGCACCATCGGCACGCGGGAGGGCCCCACCTCCACTGTCAGCGACGGTAGCCATCCGGACGCAATAGCAGGAGCACACCAGGCCCGTAGGCCCACATGCCCGGCCGAGCCCTCGTGGGCCCGTAAAGCTCCCGCCTTCGCGCTGCTGCCGGCACGCCGTCGTCGTCGACGCCCCATGTCCGAGCCACTCCTCCTCCTCACCGCGCCGCATATAACGAGATCACGCCGGGGGG
>NW_021244076.1:0-1782 GCF_002162155.2 Triticum dicoccoides | reverse complement strand
AAGCACCATGTACAAGCAAGACCATTCGGGTCTGCCGTAGGGCAGGTCTGAATGTGGTTTTTTTCGTGGTCCCACCAAATGATCCCAAATTTTATGCGTACCCAAGGATGATCATGGCATGCATGCATGACAAGTATCGTTCATTTCCGACACTCGATGCATTTTCTAGGGTTTTTCCGGCGACAAAACCCTACAACACTGCCCCCACGTGACGCAAAGTATGTTTTGTGTCCGAATTTGTGCACACCTTGCTTGGGGGACCACATTGGCCATGCCTACATGGTCCCAAAATTTGGGGTCATCTCATGCATGCCTCCACATGCACCATGTACAAGAAGGACCATTCGGGTCTGTCGGAGGGCATGTCTGAAAGTGGTTTTCGTTGCCGGTCCCACCAATTAGCAAGCCATAAATAGGACAAAATTTAATCATACATATTTGAAATGAAATTGAAAACTATGAGAAGAAGTGATATGGAATTATGAAACCTGAAAAAACAATTAGGAATAAGAAGGAGAAAACATAAAATAACAGGAAAACCATATTAAAAGGGAAAGTGGAACAATACATTTGAATATATAATATTGCAAAAATGATAGAGATACTATAAATATTGTTAAACATATACAAGTATACAATAACTATTAGGTGTCACAATTTTTTTTTGAGGAAAGAACCAATGATATTTATTTTGAGGGAAGAAACAATGTAGAGGTAGGTGGGCCGGCCCGGACTGCAAATAACTGTCGGATCCATATTGTGGGGACCCACCACGCCGCGCTTTCCATGCACGTCGATCACGGGAGTAGTTGCCATCCTGTTACACAATTCTGGGATCGTGCTAATCCGTATGTTCCAAATCCCTACGATTGAGGAGCACGTTCAGCCTTGCTTCAACGGAGGAAAATATAGATCGCGAGATTGGCCACAGAGAAGTTACGACGACCTAGGAGTCGACCTCGTATATAATCTCCACCTTCTCGCACATGTCGTCGACTAGATCGCCTCCTGCCGGCGAGTCGTCGACAGCTCCGTCCGCCGCATCCAACACGCCACAAAAACCCCAAGAAGATCAAGGTCGTCCGCATGTGCTGGCCGCCCTTGACGAACTATGTCGACAACGCATCGCCGACTTCTTTCATCTTTGTCGACCGATCAAGTAAGTTGTCCTCCTTACCTCGCGCCTTCATAGCAAGCTAGTTCCTCCGTCTCGTTGCTTTGATGGAATTAGGTTTACCACATATATTCAACTAGTATCAACTCGACTAGATGCGTTCTGACCAGATGGCGTACATGAACTAGATAGCATGGTAGAATAAGATGTTGTTTCTTGAGAAACATGATGCAATATATTTTTTGTCACATGATCCAATTATATTTTTGTCACACGATCCAAATATATTATTGTGCACATAGAACATTAAAGAGTTATAAGCATTAGATGTTGATGAACCTCAAATAGGTACCATTGCTATAGACTGTAGTTATTTACAGCTGATCAATTTGTCACCATGTTAATAATTTATCTGATACTCAAAGAACTTGATTAGATTCAAGTAAATTCAATTACCAATTGTAGTTATTTTTTATTGCCTCATATCAGCACTCACTTGGATGCATGTTGTTGTATACATGGTGCTTGTTTTATATTTGCATTAGTGTTATTTTTGCATTTTTGTTAGCTACTGCCAGAAAATTTTATATTTTTGCATGTCTATTATTATTTTTGCATTAGTCTTCACTAATGTCACAAAGTTTTATATTTTCTTTCAACAGGATGGA
>NW_021244075.1:0-972 GCF_002162155.2 Triticum dicoccoides | reverse complement strand
GGTTAAGATGCACAAGGAGATATTGCTCTATAGGGATAGGATTTTAGGATTTGGAGGTCTTCTGTATCTTGGCCTGCTTGCCATTATGATTGCTGTCATAGTTAGCAAGTAGATTGTTCATAAAGTTATTGACATCATTGTAATTGACATGATGAAATGATGCTGAATTATTTGCTATTTAGTTTATGGGCAAAGTGTAACAGAGATTGCAGCATAAATAACATGGGGCCATAATGATTGGTAGACAGTGCACTTTTGGCACGTTCTATATTTGGCAGACAATGCACTTTTGGCATGTCCTGTATTTCACAGACAATGCACTTTTGGCATGTTCTATATTTGGTATGTGATGCACATGGGCACATCACCTAGCAACACTACTGATTTATGTAGCAGACTAGTACATTGTCTTGTTGCAACATAGGAGCAACATCTAGCAGCTTCCATGCAACACTGAAGCAAAGCAACAATACATATTCAATATTCAGAAACTTAACTGAACTTGGCACTTAGGGTGAGCAGTAGATATTCAGTTCTTCAGCCACAAAGAACCCGATCAAACCGTACCGATTGCATTACTTATATGCTTACATATAAAAGCATACCTAACCAACATCAAACCCAAAATAATGTTAACTTATATGCTGAAACATATAACAGCATACCTAACTTAAGATAACCAGCAGCTTCATCCTCCTTTAGCAACTGTGCCCATCTTCACTTCTTCAGAAATTTGAGGCGGCGTGAGCGGCGCACCACACACGGAGAAGCCTTCTTCTTGACCACCGCCGGCGCCACCTGATCCTGAGCCACCTCCTCTTCTTCCACCTTCACTATGTCAGGGTGCAGGGGAAGGAGCTCGACGTCGATGGGCATTGTTTTGCCACCCTCGACGGCAACCGGCGCTACCATCTGCACGACGTCCTCCTCGCCCTCCTCAGGGTCATCAGGGATGAGCAGTACCTCGTCCAC
>NW_021244074.1:0-612 GCF_002162155.2 Triticum dicoccoides | reverse complement strand
ATCTCTTTCGGAGTATCAGGGTTTTGGACGAGAACTCATCTGTTACACGGGCACTTCAATGTTTTTTAAACTTATTTGAACTCCGGACTTGTTTTGTGTTCAGTATGCAGCATTCAAAGCCTCGTCATCAATTTCCAACATGTTCTGACATCATTTGTTGGTTTTCAGTCATTTACCTAATTGTTTAGAGAGCTAAATGACCGTGAAATTGAAAATCACTACAAAATAAACTGTGAAAATGTTGAAACTTGGCATGGTATCATCGTTTCACCTGCATAGCATGTGCGAAAGAGTAGAGAGGTTCACGACAAAAACTGGACGCACTTCGTGTACAAACTGGACAATCTCTTTCGGAGTATCAGGATTTCGTACGAGAACTCATCTGTTACACGAGCACTTCAATGTTTTTTAAACTTATTTGAACTCCGGACTTCTTTTGTGTTTAGTATGCAGCATTCAAAGCGATGTCATCAATTTCCAACATGTTCTGACATCATTTGTTTTTTTCCAGTCATTTACCTAATTGTTTAGAGAGCTAAATGACCGTGAAATTGAAAATCACTACAAAATAAACTGTGAAAATGTTGAAACTTGGCATGGTATCATCATTTC
>NW_021244073.1:0-384 GCF_002162155.2 Triticum dicoccoides | reverse complement strand
TGTAGGAATATCAGACAAAATATCTCCTGTGAAGTACTCCATAAAATTTACCATCCACAGACCACAAGATGACCTGCATGATTACAAATATAAACCTTAAATATGGTCAATCATTTTTTATCAAATTTATAGATATTTGTATAAAACAACTTAAATATGACTGTGTGCAATGTTCGTTCCCTAGATATCCTGAAGGAGAACAAGGAGCTGCCTAAAGGGGATGAGATCAACAAGTTTCAATCGAAAGAGGTATACCCATCTGTCTGCAGTTTGATCTTAAGAAACTCGTCCCTTGGCCATGCTGTGATGTTTATGTCTTTCCACTTATCCAATTTTAGTTCCATTTGAAGCGATGCATATTGGAACATATTTTTCAGTCCTTCC
>NW_021244072.1:0-1173 GCF_002162155.2 Triticum dicoccoides | reverse complement strand
CTTCAAAAATTGCAGCGTTTAAGACAAGGGAGAAATTCTGTAGAAGAATATTATCAGGAATTACAAACTGGCATGATTAGATGTGGTATTGTTGAGGAGAATGAAGCTATGCTTGCACGTTTTCTGGGTGGATTAAATAGAGAGATTCAGACCATTCTAGACTATAAGGAGTATACTAATATCACTCGTTTATTCCATCTTGCTTGTAAAGCTGAACGTGAAGTGCAGGATCGACAAGCATTGGGGCGAACTAACTTTTCTGCAGGCCGACCTTCATCATGGACACCACGTGCATCTTCTACTTCAACTGCACCAGCACCTCCATCCGGTGCCACCTCCAGCCGTGATACAAGAAAACAGGCACAACCACAATTATCTGCCAAGAGCGCACCTGCGGGGCCTGCACAGCGTTCTTCTTCTTCCATGGCATCAACAGGGCACACAAGTGATATTATTTGTCGTCATTGTAAGGGAGGAGGTCATTATGCGAGAGAATGCAAATCTCCGCGTGTGATGATTGCTACCGCGGATGGTGGATATGAGTCCGCTAGTGACTATGATGAGGAGACTTTGGCTCTTATTACACGTGAAGAACATGGTGGAGATGATTTTGATCATGAGACGCAATACATGGCTCCTGAAGACACTGACAGGTATGAATGTTTAGTTGCTCAACGAGTTTTGAGTGTGCAGGTCGCACAAGCTGAGCATAATCAGAGGCACAATTTGTTCCATACCAAGGGAGTTGTGAAGGAACGTTCTGTGCGCGTCATCATAGACGGAGGTAGTTGCAACAACTTGGCTAGCATGGAGATGGTGGAGAAGCTTTCTCTCACCACAAGACCACATCCACATCCTTACTACATCCAATGGTTCAACAACAGCGGCAAGGTTAAGGTAACACGTACTGTTCGTGTGCATTTTAGTATCTCTACATATGCTGATTATGTTGATTGTGATGTGGTACCTATGCAAGCATGTTCCTTATTACTTGGTAGACCATGGCAATTTGATAAAAATTCTGTACACCATGGTAGAAACAATCACTATACTCTTGTTCATAAGGATAAAAATATTACTTTGCTTCCTATGACTCCTGATTCCATTTTGAAAGATGATATTAATAGAGCTAATAAAGCACAACAGGAGAAGAATAAGAGTGAAAATCAGATT
>NW_021244071.1:0-5353 GCF_002162155.2 Triticum dicoccoides | reverse complement strand
GCCCATTAGTCCTGGTTCAGTCTAGAACCGGGACTAATGGGGGCATTAGTCCCGGTCGTGCGCCCAGGGGCCACGTGGGCTATTTGTCCCGGTTCGTCTGGACCTTTTAGTCCCGGTTGGTGCCACGAACCGGGACTAAAGGGTGCGATGCCCATTAGTCCCAGTTCGTGGCACCAACCGGGACTAAAGGGTTAGACCTTTAGTCCCAGTTCGTGCCACCAACCGGTACTAATGGGGTTTGAGGCATTAGTACCGGTTCATGGCACGAACCGGTACTAAAGGTCCCATTTTCAAACTCCACCCCCTCCCCCCATGTGGATCGCCTTTTCAGTTTTAAAAAAAGTAAAAGAAAATGATGAAAATGTCAAAAAAATAAAAGAAAATAAGTTTCCCATGTGATATGTGGTCTAGTTGTTGGGAAAATTTACAAATATGAATTTTGACTTTATTTGCAAAATCTCTCTAGAATTTAGTAAAATGGGCATAACTTTTGCAGACTGACTCGGATGAAAAAGTTTTTTATATGAAAAATCATCTACTCGAAAAGTTACATCCAAATTTAACCGGGGGAACCCCGTTAAACATATTCAAAATCCTCAAAAACCTAACAGAAAAAAGTTACGGGACTTTTAAGATCTAGAGTGGAAAAAATCGAAAAAATTTCAAACTATGGTCAAACAATGGTCAAACTAATTATTCTAAAATATTAGTGTTACTAAATAATTATTTCAGTTATTTTGAATGTTGGTCAAATCTGGTCGAACTCCGGTCAAATTGTGGTCAAACAATGGTCAAACAATGGTCAAACTAATTATTCAAGAAATATTAGTGTTACTAAATAATTATTGTTTTTTAAAAGAATACTTTCAAACTCAAACAGTGAAATGTGTCACTTCATGCTCAAGCAGAATTCCTGAGGGTTAATAGCATTGACATCTTACTATTGTCAGGAAAACAACAAGTGCAGACTTGAAAACGAGGGAGAGTAGAATCCGGAAGTTAAGCGTGCTCAGGCTGGGGGAGTGGGAGGATGGGTGACCGTTCGGAAAGTTAGATGATTTGGAATGATGAGGGGTGATTAGAGATTAGAGGATAAAATAATTCAGAAATTTAAAAATAAAAAAAATTCAGAAAAAAAATTGTAAAATTTCCTTTAGTCCCGGTTGGTGTTACCAATTGGGACTAAAGGTGGAGCTCCACGTGGCCGCGGCCTTTAGTTCCGGTTCGTTTAAGAGAGGCATTAGTAACGACCCTTTAGTCCCGGTTCAAAAACCGGGACTAAAGGGCCTTACCAACCGGGACAAATGCCCCTTTATCTACTAGTGAAGGTTCCGAGCTACCTAGGAATTTTGCTACTTCTACGATCGCCGGCAAGGGCATTGTTGTTGTTGAAGGCGCGGCGGTCCAGATTGACTACTCCTTATAAATATAATTGTACTTATGTGATTTTCTTGTCTCTTTTTTGTCTTAGGAAGAAGATTGAATAGAAAGCTGGTGGAATATATACTCCACGTACACAAACATGGATTTTAGACTCGAGGAGCTTGAAAAAGCTACAGAAAATTTTGCGGAGAAGCAAAGAGTTGGCAGTGGCGGGTATGGAGATGTTTACAAGGTACACACTATAAAACCTTTGGATTAAAGTTGTAAGCTGCCACTTATTAGTCATAGGGCATATAGTACTATATTTGTGGGTTAAACTTGATGAGGTCATGTGAACATGTCTACGTTTTTTCCATGAACTTTTTTAGCTTTCTTTTTTAGTTTGTTGCCTTTTCATCTTATCCAGATATAGGAGTACTAGTTTCCAAATGATACACATGTTGATAAGAAACTGTGGGAAACATTAATAAGTGGTCTGAACAGGGAGTGCATAATGGCAAAGAGATTGCAGTGAAGAAGCTTCGTCCCTTTCTAGGACTTGATGATAAGGATTATAAGAACGAATTCCGTAACCTTAGCAAGGTCCATCATGAAAATATAGTACAGTTAATTGGCTACTGCTACGAATCAAGGAATAATTTTATTGAGTACAATGGAGAACTAAACATGGCTACAATAAAGGAGCGAATTCTCTGCTTTGACTATATGCAGGGTGGAAGCCTTGACAGCCATATTAAAGGTATGGTGAGTAGTGCTCTAGGTTATGCTTGGACAAATGATTCAGTATATTAATATGTTTATGTTTCTCCTTTTGCAGATGACATGTGTGACCTTGAATGACCCACATGTTACAAAATTATAGATGGGACTTGTCTGGGTTTAAATCACCTTCATAGTGCATATGATAAACCTATTTACCATATGGACTTAAAACCTGCAAACATATTACTAGATGAGAACATGATGGCTAAAATTGCAGATCTTGGTTTATCGAGACTTGTTAATTCAACAAAAACTCACAAAACAATGGTAGCCAGCGTCAGAGGAACATTGTAAGTTAATTGAATGATCATGTTGTAAGAAAATTATTTGTTCTGATGCTTTTACAATACGGATTCATCTGTGCTTCAGTCACAAAAATCATACCTTTAATGCCTATGTTGCAGCGGGTACATGCCGCCTGAATACATAGATGAATACATTATATCGAAGAAGTTTGATGTATACAGTTTGGGAGCCATCATTATAAGAATAATGGACGGAGAAAATGGACACTCTCATTTTTCTGACATGGGTGCCGGAAAGTTCATTGAAAACGTAAGAAATAAATACAACATGAACATATGTCATTTTTCCATTTTATGTGCAAAATTTTATCTGAGAGTCCCAATCTTTATTTGCCAATTACGTAGGTTATTGGAAACTGGGATAGAAGGCTACTAGGAACTTCGACGTCAAGTTATTCATCCAACAAAGAAGACATCAGGCGAGTGAAGAAGTGTGTTGAAATAGCGTTAAGATGTGTAGAAAAAGACAGAAATAGAAGACCCTCTATAAAGGATATTGTCCAGGAACTGGAAGAACTAGAAGCGGAGATTAAGAAAATGTCACTACATTCTGAAAATTCAGAAAACCTAATTGGCCAGGTATGATCACTAACAACATGGAGGTCTTTCTTATCACCTGTATAACTTTTCTTACTAATTAAGTAACAATGGACGTTCAATTGTTTATCTAGGTTAAAGAAAATTTGTGGATGTCTTTGGACAACACTAGGCTTTACACATTTTGTGAAGACAAAAGTTCAGTTTTTGAACTCAATTAATGTACTCTAAATTTGATATTTATACTTTTAATCAAGTTGGTAGGAAAAACAATTGCATTTAGTTGTTGTGGGATTAAATCTACACTATGTTTGTAAAAAAATCTATGTTATCCCAAAAGATGATGGAACGAAAGTACAATTTTCTTCTATATAACGTAAATTTAATGAAACCCAAGTAACATCGTACTCCCTCCGTCCGAAAATTCTTGTCTTAGATTTGTCTAAATACGGATGTATCAAGTCACATTTTAGTATTAGATACGTCCGTATCTAGACAAATCTAAGACAAGAATTTTGGGACGGAGGGAGTACATACCATATTCATTGAAGGCATGTCCGAGGATAAGCAGAATTAAGTAAAACTTTGGAGATGGGGAAGGTGCGATTTGGATTCAACTCTTTGGGCCATGTATGAACTTGCATGGCTACGGAAACATTAAGTTTTATGTTATATAACTGATATTATTTCTTTTCTCAACTGGTTTTGCTCATCCGTATTAATTCATCTCATACTCCGTGCAGACAAGCTCTGCTGGCAGTACAATTCTGTCGTTCGATCCATCCCAAGAGTTGCGCTTCCTATTCGAGCCAAGAATGAACGCATCAACCTGCCTACAGCTAACCAACATGACAGAAGGCTTCATTGCATTTAGTGTAAAGGTCAACAAACGGAAGTATAGTGCACAGCCAAACATCGGAGTTATGCAGCCATGTTCTAAGCGTTATATCTCTGTGACACTTCAAGCACAGGAGGAGGCACCGCCGAATATGCAATGCCATGACATGTTTATTGTTCAGAGTGCTCGTGTCAGTGAGGACCTTACGTCCGGTGAGATCACTAATGACTTGTTGGGAAAAGGAAAGGTGGATATGATGGAACTACCAATTGTTTATGTTGCAAAGGACGAGTTTCCAAGCTTCAATACCTAAGGTAAATTAATCGAAGGATTTTGACAACTCGAAATTTCAAACAGCTTGCAAAGGCTAAAAGTTCTCTTCTATTGTCTAATAAAATTCTCTCGGTATAAACTTACAGGAGGAACATGTCTTTCTGTAAAAGGACTATTATATAATATAATGTACACATTGGCTCTGTACTCGATCTACACTTGTCAGTCTGAAGGACTAGGATTAGTTTGAAGGATCCAGTCTACGGATTGGCGACCTATAGGATTATCTTTTCTTTTGTTGATTTATCTTTACATACTTGTGTGTTCGCCGTGTGCATTTTCAAATGTAGAGACGGGGGGTGAACTCTAATGTACTTCTCGGCGAATCTGGCCTATATCGTTTCAGTTTGAAAGTATGCCTTTGTTGGGTGTGGTCTTTTTTGTTTTTTCAGCTTCTGTACTGTTTTGTCTGGCGAGGCAAACAAGTTATGTTTTACTAGTATTTTTCTCATTTCTATGTCATGTATGTGTATTCGTGTCCTGATACTTCGAGAGTAAAGACTGAACAATAAGAAACAGGACCGGGTGCAAGCAAGGGGAGTGACCTACTTGCCGAACGGTATGTGGGCGTTGGTTCCGACAGTGCTGCAGACTCAGTGGCTGCATGGGAGGTATTGGTGGAAGGGAAATATATAACCAATATTTTAACACTGAGAATTAATAAGATTAAAAGATGATATCAACTTTCTTACATCATTCTCCGTCCGTAAAGAAATACTCTACCTGACAATTTGGTAGAACCTAAAAACTCATGGCCGTATACGCATTAGGCAGTACATGAACAAATCTGTCACTTGTTTATTTACAACAAGTTCTCTGTTAGAGTAAGTATGTTGATGTAGCCGACTAGCCGCAGGCCGCAGCATACCGGGTCAGTGCAGTAGCTCGAGTCAGACACAGGTTGATGCAGTGCAGAAGTAGTGATCAGAAGTGGTAACATGGCAAATATACTTACTTGCTCTAGTAGTGCAATGCACATGAGCTGTATCAACAAAATGCCGCGGTAATTTTGTAACAAGCACCAGAATGGTCAAGAATCCATGGAAAAGAAGAGTGAACAATGCAGGAAAGGTGATTTACCGCTGCCTGGCTGTGATCTGGTGGAGTTTAAAGAGTACTAGAGAATGGACGCCAGTGGATCTGGTGGAGTTTAAGCAGAGAGGAAGGAAGACGATATCAGCAATCAGCCATTGAT
>NW_021244070.1:0-724 GCF_002162155.2 Triticum dicoccoides | reverse complement strand
ATGATTGACGAACTCCGTGGTGCGTTTACATGTCAGTCATCAACACACAAATTTGGTCGACTCTGGTCCATTTCGTGCACGATTATTCACCATTTTGGCGTCCCAGAGCGATTTCCATGATTGACAATTCTCGGGGTGCGTTTGCGTGTCTGTCCTCAACACTCGCAGTTTGGGCCAATTCTGACGCGATTCGAGGACTATTACTCAACATTTAGGGGTCCCGAAGCGATTTCCATAGTTGTTGAACCCCAAAATGTGTTTACGTGCCCGTCATGAACACTCATAGTTGTGGCCGATTCTGGCCCGTTTCGTGGACTATTACTCACTGTTTGGGGTCCCGGTGTGACTTGCGCAATTAACAAACCCCGGGGTGCGTTCACGTGTCGATCATCAACACTCGCAGTTTCGGCAGATTCGGGCTCGTTTTGTGGCACTCGCAGTTTTGGCCGATTCTGGCCCGTTTCATGGACTATTACTCATTGTTTTGGGGTCCCGGAGTGCTTTCCTTGATTAACAAACCCCGGGGTGCGTTTACGTATCGGTCATCAACACTCATGGTTTTTGTCGATTCTGACTCGTTTCGTGGACTATTACTCACCGTTTTGGGGTCCCGAAGAGATTTCCATAGTTGTTGAACCCCAAGGTGCGCTTACATGTATGTCATCAACAATCGCAGTTTGGGCCGATTTTTGGCCCATTTCTTGGACTATTACTTAGTTTCGGG
>NW_021244069.1:0-393 GCF_002162155.2 Triticum dicoccoides | reverse complement strand
TTCTATATAGGGATTGGCTAGGTCCGGCCAAACCTTAGTGGAGTAAAAAGACTACTAGTGTTTTGCTCCGCCGGATCCTTCATTATATATAGGGGATCGGTTAGAGTTGCCCTTAGTTCTCACCTTTTGAGCCTGCACCGCTCCTTGGACCTCGCCAGCCGAGCCGCCGTCGCTAGATCTGACGGCCGCTGCTAGCCCACCGCAAGCCCGCCGAGCACGCCCCGCCGTGCACCAGATCCCCGCGTGGCCGCCGCGACCCTATCCTCCTAGCACCCCTCCGACGCGCCCCACACGAGCGTTGCGCCTCCGGCCAGATGTGGTAGCCCCCGCCGCGCACACCCAAGGGAGGGGAAGGAAACGGCCCGCCGCCGCCTTCACCGACCGGGCTTTGCC
>NW_021244068.1:0-1376 GCF_002162155.2 Triticum dicoccoides | reverse complement strand
TAGCATTTGGGGTAGTCTTCTTTTATTTTGGCTCCGTAGTCAGGCCTTGTTTGTAACTGGTTGATGTAATGCTTTATTTATGTATTTGTGTGAAGTGGCGATTGTAAGCCAACTATGTATCTCTTTCCCTTATGTATTACATGGGTTGTGTGAAGATTACCTCAATTGCGACATTGCTTTCAATGCGGTTATGCCTCTAAGTCGTGCTTCGACACGTGGGAGATATAGCCGCATCGAGGACGTTACAGCTGCCCCGTTGACGCTCTCCACATGCCGTCGGCTGATAGTGTCATCTCGCTCAGCCCAGCATGCTTCACCGCCATTTCCCGATCCTCCCACGGCGGCACAGCACGGAACACGGCCGACACCAGCACGACTGCCTTGCCGTCCAGTCCGCTCGTCGTCCAACACCAGATGGCTTGCATCGGGATGACAAAATCCGTGAATGCCCTGTTTGTCGTGTTCATGAACGGTCCTAGTCGACTGCAGAACTCGTCGGTGGAGTCGCAGTTCCAGTTGGGGACGACGGCAAGCACGTCGTGTTGATGTGGCAGAAAGAGACATCTTTGTGTAGTTCCCTAGCACATCCACCGGTGACGTCGCCGTCGCCATCACATAGCTGGGGAAGCTTGCTGCACCTAGCCATCACCTCCTGCTCTGGCCGGAACCGGTAACCGGCATATGGGCCGCCAAACTGTGAAACCAGCCGGACAGTGTCGAAGTAGAAATTGTCTGACTTGGCGCTCGTGCACCGCTCGGGTAGTCAATGTCTGCACTTTTGTGTATCGTAGAATGAGCAATATGTTGCCATCGTCAACGACCGGTGGCTCCAGGTTGTTGCTGCCATCGCCGGTATTCTTGGCCCAGTCCCATGGGCCGTCAATGCTGTTGCCGCCGCCGCGCATGCGGAGGAGAGAATCCCCGACCATGCACATCACCCTCTCGCCACCACCATCATCAGTAGTCTCTGTGTTGACGCCTTCCAACACTCGACTGAGCTTGGCAACACAAGGAAGGAGCTTGAACTCCAGCGCCCGACACCGGCCGTGGTGTGGATCATCTATCATCTCGGACTTGTCGTCCGAGCTGCAGCGGTTGCGCGTGATGGTCAAGCTGAGTACCCCGCTGACTTTGAGGGAGAGACATCGTTGCGCCGTGTCGGCGTGCGTGAGCGTGAAGGTGGCAAGTGGGGTGGCTCGCTCAAGTAGCTCGGGATCGGGACCGGCACCATGAGACGGCATCAGCGGCGCGTGGCCGGCGTCCTGGTGCCAGTCGCCATTGGCGAAGTGCAGATCATGGACCACGGGGCCGTCAGCCATTAGCTGGGCGGCCGAGGAGAGCACGGAGCGGCACTGCCACCTCATGTCCGCGGCCCG
>NW_021244067.1:0-385 GCF_002162155.2 Triticum dicoccoides | reverse complement strand
TCTCCTGCATCGTCGTCCATACTATCGATGTCTTCGGAGTCGAAGTCAAGCACGTGGTTAAATCATCGACCGTGGCAATGAAGTGGGTGGTGGGTGGGCAGTGAATTCCTTCGTCGCCTGCTTCCCATTCAAGCTGGACATAGTTCGGCCCAGAGCCTCCTGACAAAGAGAGAGACTTTAATGAGTTCAGCATGTCTCCAAAGGGCGAGTGCTGAAAGATGTCTGCAGCGGTAAACTCCATTACCGGAGCCCAACCTGGATTGGCTGGCTCGAGGGTGTGTGGACCGGAACCAACAACCGGATGCAAGTCCGGGGCCCGAGGTTATAGGTCTCAACAGAGGTGAGACCTGTATTCGGCTCTATCACCGATGAGTATGCGGACTGC
>NW_021244066.1:0-410 GCF_002162155.2 Triticum dicoccoides | reverse complement strand
GTTCAACATTAATGGCACTAGCAATCTATAGCTGTTGAACTGAAGGGGATACATCTTGCACTTGTTGCTCAACCTGAATGCATGCCTTTGATTTCTTCCCAACTCTACTCCATAAAGTTTTCAAATCGATGGTCTTCCTCTTGAGTTTTGGATGTTGTACTGCCTACAATCCAAAGAGAGTTCCATTATTATTTTTCTACTAATAAAATCAACCAAATCCTCCCTCCTCAATCACATCCAGTACTGATCACATCTATAGTTGTTTCTCTCTGAATTGAATAGAAGCTACAAAATGACTTGGGGATTTCACACTGAATCGAATCAACAGAAAAATTCAGACTTGGAAGATGGAAGATGGAAGGGGGATTTACCTTAGGCTTACAGATTGACTGAGGTGTTGGAGTCAATTA
>NW_021244065.1:0-1006 GCF_002162155.2 Triticum dicoccoides | reverse complement strand
AGCACATGTCGTGTGCAGACGCTAAGTGGTGGAAACATGTATGAAGAAGTACACCCCTGCAGGGTTAATATCATCTATTCGAATAGCCGTGTCCGCGGAAAAGGACTTCTGGGTTGCTTATATCAGTTCATAGACAAGTGAAAGTGGATACTCTAAAATGCGCAAGATAAGCGTGAGTGCTATGGAAGGCGTTCTCGTAGGGAGACGGGAGCGGATCCATAGTGGTGTATTGATATGGTGAATATGTGGACTCGTGTGCGCCACCTCAAAGAGTCACTTGCAGTCGTAGTTTAGGATAGCCACCGAGTCAAAGCTGGCTTGCTGCAGTTAAACCCCACCACCCCTTTGTTGAAAATGATGCATATGTAGTTAGTTCTGATGTAAGTCTTGCTGGGTACATTTGTACTCACGTTTGCCTATTTTATGTTTTTGCAGAGAGACTTCAGTCTCACTAGTAGTTCCACGTGGACTTCGACGTTTAGCTTGATACCTCAGCTACGATCTTGTGCCCTCGGCAGGATCTGATCGATAGTCAGGCTTCTCAGCCTTTTTCATTTATAGATGTCTGTACTCAGACATGATAGCTTCCGCTTGTGCTTTGACTTGTATGCTCTGAATGTTGGGTCATGAGACCCATGTTTGTAATATCTCGCTCCTCGGAGCCTATTGAATAGATTACTTGAGTCGTAGAGTCATTTTGTGATGCCATGTTGTATTGCACATATCGAGCATATTGTGTGTATGTTATTGAAATGCTTGGTATGTGTGGGATCTGACAACCTAGTTGTTTATCCTTGGTAGCCTCTCTTACCGGGAAATGTCTCCTAGTGTTTCCACTGAGCCATGGTAGCTTGCTACTGCTCCGGAACACTTAGGCTGGCCGGCATGTGTCCTTCTTCGTTCCTGTGTCTGTCCCTTCAGGGAAATGTCACGCGATGAATATCGGAGTCCTGTTAGCCCGCTACAGCCCGGTTCACCGGAGTCCTGCTAGCCCAGTGCTACAGCC
>NW_021244064.1:0-797 GCF_002162155.2 Triticum dicoccoides | reverse complement strand
TGCTCCAAGCCCTCGCTTTTCTGCATAGCCTCATGGAGCTCCCGCTCAGCCGCGAAAACCCTGGCCCCGTGTTCTTCACGAAGTGCGTGCTCGACGGCAGCCTTCTCATTGGCATCATCCACAGCCTTTTTGAGTGCCTCATATTGCACAATTACTTATTTGTGCCTAATGAAAGACAATGTTTTATCATACCTTGTTTTTCTTCTAATTGCTTCTTCACGCGGCCAAGTTCTTCCTCGGCCCGTTCCAGGCTCCGCTTCAGTTCGGACACCTCCGCATTATGAGCGGCCGTCTTCTCCGGAGACGCCTGTGTTCAAACAAAGAGGTACACGTCGTTAACGTAAGTTCCCATGGCAAATAAGGATTTGATCTCCTGCCCGGCTCCCTCTCTTTCGCCGGACAGTGTATCAGGGGCTACTACTCATACTATGACGATTCCTCAAAGGTTTCTCAGGAAACATACCTCAAAGGCCTTTATAAGGCCAAGGCAGGACTCGTTCAGCCCGCTCTCGGCGGACTGAATCTTTTCAACCACCGCACCCATAAGGGTCCGATGTTCATCGATGATAGACGCGTTCTTTAACGCTGTCGATAGACTGCCTAGCAGCTCTGCTCGAACAGAGGTTGCCGGCGGAATAGGCTGGCCGCCCACTATTGAAAGTGGCTGCTCGCCTGATTCGGGAGCTTTAGAGGTCTCCCAGGCCTGGTCCGGCTGTTGGCCAAACCCAAGGTCGCCCCCGCTGACGGCACACCCCGGGGCCATCGCTCCCGTGTGTCCGGCCCCGGTGATATGCCCC
>NW_021244063.1:0-559 GCF_002162155.2 Triticum dicoccoides | reverse complement strand
CTACGCCTCCTAGAAGGTAGCACCTTCCAATACCAGCCCGGCGAAGCCCAGTCCCAGACATGGCCCCTCTGATCAAGTCGTCCTCCTCCGCCGAGTTGACGACGAGAATGCAGGATAGGCATCGTCGACGCCGATGCAGGAATAATTGCTTGAACTAAAAAAATAAACTATTTCTATTAATTTTCTTGCTAAAAATAAACTACTTCTATAGTAAAATAAAATAGTTTTATTAAATCAACTAGTTCAGCTAAAGCACTTACTATAAATAAAATAAAGTAGTACTAACTAAAAATAAACTACTTCTATAGTAAAATAAAGTAGTTTTACTAAATCAAGTAGTTCAACTACTTAGCACTTATTAGAAATAAAATAAAGTAGTACTTACTAAAAATAAACTACTTCTATATATAGTAAAATAAAGTAGTTTTATTAAATCAACTAGTTCAGCTAAAGCACTTACTTTAAATAAAATAAAGTAGTACTTACTAAAAATAAACTAGTTTAACTAGTTCTATTATTTTTCTAACTAATTATATTAAACACTTTCTCTTCTTATATT
>NW_021244062.1:0-4667 GCF_002162155.2 Triticum dicoccoides | reverse complement strand
CCGGCAGGCAACCGAAGGACGCTCCCGACGACGAACCGGCGTCACCCTACTCCTCCGCGCCAACCTTGCTGGTACATTGCACCTTGAACATCGGCGAAGCCCGTGTCCATTATATGGACATGGTGCGGGAGGAGCAGTTCTGGGAGGCGTAGGCCGACGCCGCCTACAACTACCACCTCCTCCAGGAGCACTTGCAAGTGGAGGAGCAGCTCGCCGCCGGTATGGTGGTCGTGCCGGACGCGGACCTAGTGGAGCAGGACAAGTTGCTTGAGTCCTACCACTCCGCCCACGAGATCCGCCTTGCCCGCTGGCTGTACTTCCAACGGGTGGCGGTCGCCTACAAGGAGTGCGACGACGTGGGTGAGGCGGTGTTCGGCGAGACCAACAAGGAGGAGCAGGACATCACCGAGGCTGCGACCCGCTGCGACAACCTTGAAGCCGACAGGTCCGCAGACGTCACCGACAGCGAGGAAGTGTAGTGCACGGTAGGTCGCCATCGCTCGTGCCCCTGGAAGGCCACTGCTCCTCCCCTCCCGTCGATGCCAAGCCTGGTGGGCTCTGCATCGGCGGTCGATTAGTCGCTCTGCGACTTCGTGGAGGCGGACAACTCCACTTTTCGGGTCTCCGGAGGTGGAGTTGTAGAGCGCCGAGGCGGAACTGAAGAAGACAAAACGTCAGTTCTCGAGGTGCATTGCCAGACTGAGGGAATGGACGCCGCCACGTCGGCGGCCATTTAGATTAGGTATTAAATGTACATTCAGATCCGCCGCCGCCGCACCGCTTAGTTGCCGGACACGCGGAACGGATGCCACCGCCGATGCTCCACCGCTTAGTTGATGTAAATGTAATGAAATCTGTCATTTTATATGATATGAAATTTGGTCATGTTTACACGAATTTCGCCCGGTTGGGTCGAACTGTTGTTAATATGTGTCTAAGATGGGATTTGGCCTCCTACATCCATGTTCGTGGACAGATGCGGGAGGAAATTTGCGGATTGTCGTTGGAGATGCCCTTAGTTTGTTATGCATGTTGCAAATCGACGCGCGAAAATCTTGGTGTTGTTCGGTTGTGAACCTTGGCGTATGCATGCACCTCGATCGCTCCACCGTCTGTTTGCCGCGAACGGCTCTCCCGAGTCGCCGGAGTAGGACGACTGTGGAGCATCGATACAAACACGGCCATCCCCGTCCGGCGTGTCGCCGTCACGCCTGCTCGGAGCGCGCCCGCGCCGCCGTGACCGCGCGCGTGTCATAGCTCAGAACATTATTTTTCAGGGCGTCGCCATCGCGGCGCTGTCATGCATCATCATGCAGCAGAGAAAGCCGCGCACGGACAGCAGCACAGCAGGCTCTCGTCTCTTTCCTCGCCCGTCGCCAGCACGAGGCAAAAATAGCATCCATGCAAGCGCAGCGCAGCGGTAGCCACTCACGGCCCGGTACGTAGATGTAGACGGCGGAGGCCCGCGCGACGTGGCAGCGGGTGGCCAAGTTCCGTTCCGCCATTCCAGCCAGCTCGCATGACTGGGACGGACGGACGGACGGACGCGTACGAGGTAACCAACCAACCACCCACCCCACCCCTCGCGTGCAACCAGCCAAACCACGCGCAGACGACGACGGCGATCGATCGGAGCCCGGAGCCCCCTCCTCCTCCGGCCGCCGCCCAGGTAGCGATCACGACCACGACCACGATCGCACCCGCCTCGCACGCGCGCGCGTGACTCCGCCCGCCGTCGATCAGGTAATTAATTGGTTTGGTATGTATGATCTCCTTCTCGTCCGGCCCCCGATCAGGGCTGGCATAAACGTGTGATTTCGTTGGATACTGATACTGATTACGGCCGCCGACCGATCGATCTGGTGGATCTTATTCTGTGCGTGGGTGCGTGCGCAGATGAGTGTGTCAGGGTCGGAGAGCGGGGCCTCGGCAAACAAGCCCAAGTGTATGTCACCATGATTGTGCCGCATTCTTTGATTTGATTTCCCTATTTTGCCGAGAGAAACAAAAATGCAGGCGCGCGTGCTCCTGTGACTGATTAAATTCCCGTTCCATTTTGGCAGATTCTAAATTCACGCAGCAGGAGCTCCCGGCATGCAAGCCGTTGCTAACTCCCGGAATCGTAATTATTACTCCATTCGTTTCTCTTGTGATGATCGTTGCAAATGTAACATCGATTTATCAACCTGAATGTAACATGAAACCTTCGATTGATAGGTCATAGGCGCCTTCTCGCTCATCGGCATCATCTTCGTCCCGATAGGGCTCGCGTCCCTGTCAGCGTCGCAGGAGGTGAAAAATTCAGACAAGCGCAGATGCAGTGCTATATGAACAAAATGCATTTCATCTTTGCTGTTCCCTAATTTGCCGCTACTGCAGAATGCAGATTGTTGAATTGATAGATCGATACGATGTGGAGTGTGTTACCGCCAGCGACAAGATCGGGTTCATCCAGGACTCCAAGGCCAACAAGGCGTGCACCAGAAAGATCACGGTGGGATTCAGAGACACATTTTCTCATTCAGAAATGCGCCTGAACTTGAACAGAGGCAGCCCTGAAGATAACAGCTGGGCGTCTTTGTGTTCAGGTGCCCAAGCCGATGAAAGGCCCCATACACGTCTACTACCAGCTGGAGAACTTCTACCAGAACCACCGGCGGTACGTCAAGAGCCGGAGCGACCAGCAGCTGCGCGACAAGGACTACAAGGACCCTAAGGCGGTGATCAAGGCCTGCGACCCGGAGGCCACCACCGGCGACGGCTCCCTCATCGTGCCTTGCGGCCTCATCGCCTGGAGCCTCTTCAACGACACCTACGCCTTCTCCGTCAACAAGAAGTCGGTGACGGTGAACAAGAAGGACATCGCCTGGGCCAGCGACAAGAACAGCAAGTTCGGCAGCAACGTCTTCCCCGTCAACTTCCAGAAGGGCGGCCTCATCGGCGGCGGCAACCTCAACGACAAGCTACCTGTCTGTCACTAATCAAGTGCAGATATAAGAGCTTCTGACGCGGCATGCATTCTGAACTTGGGCTGCATTCATTGAAATTTTGTAACAGCTGAGCGAGCAGGAGGACCTGATCGTGTGGATGCGGACGGCGGCGCTGCCGACGTTCCGGAAGCTGTACGGGCGGATCGAGGCGGACATCATGGCGAGCGACGAGATCACGGTGGTGATCCAGAACAACTACAACACGTACAGCTTCGGGGGCACCAAGGCAGTGGTGCTGTCCACGGCGTCGTGGATCGGCGGCAAGAACAACTTCATCGGCGTCGCCTACGTGGCCGTCGGCGGCATCTGCCTCCTCCTCGCCATGGGCTTCGTCGTCCTCTACGTCGTCAAGCCAAGGTAAATACTAGCATCTGACATGTTTATGTGCAGATAATTCATTGTAAAGCAGCAAATCAATGTAAGGTTGGATTTTGTTCAGGGCCCTCGGGGACCCCGCGTACCTGTCGTGGAACAAGGAGGCCGCCGAGTACTCACACTGATCGAACGCGATGCTGAAATCACAAGGCCCGTTTTGTAGATGGATGCAACAGGGATAAAACGGTTTAGTAGCTGCTGTGCGCTTTCTGGCTGTTATTAGCTGGGTTTGGTAGTTGATGCAGGCAGCGTCTCAAACGTTGCTTTCTATACCTTCCTGAGCATAATCTTCTGACGATGCATGGTCTGAGGCTCCGGTTTGTGGCTCTCCCAGATCATGATCAGCCTACGCGAGATGATCTAGGATTTATCTAGGTGCGGCTCTTTTGTTTCCTGTTCAGTAGCTGTAAAACACATTGTGGTTTCTGATAACGAAATATGTATCTGGCAACTGTGTGGCAGATTGCAAAACTGCCAAACGCATCGAGAGGCGTTCGATCCAAATCCAATGAGGCGTTCCCTTCCCCACCTTCTTCCCCAGTGGCCAACGCGCCTCCGCCACACGCCTCAAACCTCGACCCCGCCGTTCGCCTCACACCCCCGGCTCCGGCGCAACACGCCTTCCCTCCTCACCTAGCTGGCTAGCCCCTGGCACCTCCGCCTCCTTTCCCAGCCGCAAGGGCCTCCGGTTTCCGGATTCTGGCGAGATCCGCAGCCACCTAAAGCCGTCAGTCGTTACCTTGCTTCCCGGTCAAAAGGAGAAGGGAGCCGAGATCCGCTACCCCCGCTGCTTGTTGTGGATGGCCCCGGCCCTGCTTCTTGTCGTAGATGGATCCTGCTGCAACCTCACCGGCCGTCCATCGCAGAGATGTCATGGCTGACGATGCCACCACGCATCAGCCACACTTCCGGCCGCTCATCAAAGGAGCTCCATCCCTCCCGTCTACATCTCCTCCACCTACGTTGTTGGTTGCCAATCGGCCGAGGTAACGTCCCCGTCTTTGGCTCCATTCCCATCCATGGTCGGAGCTTGCTGTGCCTCCTACAAGCAGATGCGCATGAGCCTGACAGCAGGGTAGTTGTACAACTTCGATGTTGTTTACTACTGCTGGCAACCTTGCGGTGCTAGTCTCCGTAGATTTTGTTGCCACTTTTTTTATAATCATGTGATTCCATGCCTCTTTTTCGAGTTTACAGTTTGCTCTGCTCTGATAGTACTACAACACGAGATTGTTGTTTGTTGCAAGAACTGTTGGATGGTGCCATGGCATTTGGGATTGGAAGAACTTTGTGCTTTTTTTT
>NW_021244061.1:0-614 GCF_002162155.2 Triticum dicoccoides | reverse complement strand
TTTCGGAGTATCAGGGTTTCGGACGAGAACTCATCTGTTACACGGGCACTTCAATGTTTTTTAAACTTATTTGAACTCCGGACTTCTTTTGTGTTTAGTATGCAGCATTCAAAGCGACGTCATCAATTTCCAACATGTTCTAACATCATTTGTTGTTTTTCGGTCATTTACCTAATTGTTTAGAGAGCTAAGTGCCCGTGAAATTGAAAATCACTACAAAATGAATTCTGAAAATGTTGAAACTTGGCATGGTATCATCATTTCACCCGCATAGCATGTGCGAAAGAGTAGAGAGGGTCACGGCAAAAACTGGATGCACTTCATCTACAAAGTGGACAAACTCTTTCGGAGTATCAAGGTTTCGGACGAGAACTCATCTGTTACACGGGCACTTCAATTTTTTTTAAACTTATTTGAACTCCAGACTTCTTTTGTGTTCAGTATGCAGCATTCAAAGCGACGTCATCAATTTCCAACATGCTCTAACATCATTTGTTGTTTTTCGGTCATTTACCTAATTGATTAGAGAGCTAAATGACCGTGAAATTGAAAATCACTACAAAATGAATTCTGAAAATGTTGAAACTTGGCATGGTATCATCATTTCACCCGCA
>NW_021244060.1:0-441 GCF_002162155.2 Triticum dicoccoides | reverse complement strand
CGTCAACAACCTCTTCAACGACATGGCTGGCGAGGACACTGCAACCAAGACCGGGTCTTCTGCTCCTGCTACGTATGTACAAATACTCTCTGTTTTCAAGGCCCAATCCACTGCTCAAGTTGTTTACTAGTGTAACATAGAATTCTAGGTGGAAGTTCAACTTAAAAGTCTCCACTGCAGTACCAGTATATAAAACGTGTTTTGGAACTAAAGGCAAATTCTGTGTTTCTCTGGGATTTGGTGGGGGGTTGCTGGAATTTTATCTACTTATGGGCCAGCCCAATAACAATTTTAGAAATTTCTAATAAATCCTAGAGGTCCACTTAGCCCATTCGTGCAAGGCAAGGGGCAATACTAAAGTTCAGTCCCACATAGCTAGTTTAGAGGGAGTTGGACCTCTTTATAAGGGAGGTTCTTTCCCCACTTGTACGAACATGAGAA
>NW_021244059.1:0-1069 GCF_002162155.2 Triticum dicoccoides | reverse complement strand
TCTACTACCGTGTCATCGCCGTCCGTGAGGGGGGGCCATGCCCGGAGACGCGTGCCGCCTCTTCGGACATGCCACGACACCACCCCGCATGTATGAGGGCCCGGTGTGATGCTCCAGTGGCATTGCTACACCCTCCCAGGGCCCCCGTCCCGCCTAACCTGTAGCCTTTGACCACGGGATCTAGCCCTTTGACTTTCCACGGACGGGCTTTGACCAGCGGACGTCCCCACCCGGTTGTGTTAGGTCAGCCCATAGGAACACTTTGGAGCAACAACCGGGCCAGACCCACCGCAAGATCCCCTCCGTGTAGACCCGACGCGTCCGTTTCCCCACTCCAGGTGCCGGCGGCGGCGCCGTCCATGAGGGGGGAACACCCCGGACACGCGTGTTGGGCGTTTGCAACTGCCACAACACTTCCAGACTTGTGAGAGGCTGCCTATGCAAGATTTGGCGGCATGCTAGCCCCCGTAGGCCGCCGGCCACAGCCGTAGACGCGCAAAGGGCAATCCGCGTAGAGGGATTTTTTTGGATACTTCTCCATCACCAAAAATTATGAAAAAATACCATCGTTCCTATAGCACATGTGCCCACGTCGTGCAAAAAAACTCATGATTTTATCGCGCTCCGAGTATTTAATAATATTCACGCCGCATCGTTACCGCAGAACATCTACTACCTTGTCATCGCCGTCCGTGAGGGGGGCCACGCCCCGGAGACACGTGCCGCCTCTTCGGACATGCCACCACACCACCACGCATGTATGAGGGCCCGGTGCGACGCTCCGGTGACATTGCTACCCCCTAGAGCCCCCGTCCCGCCTAACCCTGTAGCGTTTGACCACGGGATCTAGCCCTTTAACTTTGCACGGACGGGCTTTGACCAGCAGACCTCCCCGCCCAGTTGTGTTAGGTCAGCCCATAGGAACACTTTGGAGCAACAACCGAGCCAGACCCACAGCAAGATCCCCTCCGTGTAGACCAGACGCGTCTATTTCCCCCCTCCAGGTGCCGGCGGCGGCACCGTCCGCGAGGGGGGGGGGCACACCCCGGACACGCGTGCCGGGCGTTTG
>NW_021244058.1:0-3628 GCF_002162155.2 Triticum dicoccoides | reverse complement strand
TATGTATGTATGTATGTATGTATGTATGTATGTATGTATGTTGTCCAAAGATTAAATGGTTGCTGTGCGCAGGAAGGAAGCCATGGCGGTTGTTCTTGATGCTTTGGCAGCCCGTGTGATAGAAACGATCATGAACATCGGAGAAGAGAAGATCCGCATGCTGCTAGGCGTCTCCCAGGAGATCAACAAGCTGCGAGGCAACGTGGAGCCCCTCCAAAACCTCCTCACCGATGCCGAGAGGAAGCGCATCACTGACAAGAACGTGCAGGCATGGGTGACCAAGCTCAAGAGCGCCATGTACGAGGCCGATGACATCCTTGATATCTGCCAGCTCGAGGCCATGGAGCGAGAGGAGAAGGAGCACCCCATTGGTGGGGGTGCCTCCCGCTGTTTATCCCTCCGGGAGAAGCTATCATGTTTGGGCTGCCTTGGGGATATCCTCCAGCCGTTCCTGTTCTGCGTGAAGAACCCTGGATTCGCCAATGAGGTAGGCGGCCGCATCAAGAAGCTAAATGATGAGCTGGCCACCATCCGCATGGGCGTCGCTGACTTCAAGTTCATTGACCTTGGCTCCTACGAGCAAAGGAGGAGGCCGCCGGCCAGTTCGGCTTCCTACCCCAGGCGCGAGAATGCACAGTTTGTCCAATCAGATCTTGTGGGGGGTCAGATCAACAAGAATAGAGAGGAACCGGAGCATAGGCTCATCGCCAACAGTCGCCACGAGCATGGTAGCACCGTCGTCGGGGTGGTGGCCATAGTTGGCCAGGGCGGTATAGGGAAGAGCACCCTCGCCAAGAAGGTCTTCGCAAGTGAGGCCATCAAGAAGGAGTTCAAAACCAAGATCTGGCTGAGCATCACTCAACAGTTCACCAAGGTGGACCTGCTAAGAACTGCCATCTCCCAAGCCGGGGGGGTGCATGGTGATGAGAAGGACGAGACAATCCTTGTGAACGCCCTCACCGACACCCTATCAAAAAACAAGTTTCTGTTGGTCATGGATGATGTGTGGAACCAAGAAGCATGGGGCAATGTGCTTCGAACCCCGGTTCTTAAAGCCAATGCTACACAACCAGGAAGCCGAGTCTTGGTTACCTCAAGAAAGGATGATGTTGTTAGGAGCATGGGAGCTTCCATCGTGCGTGTCAACAGGCTAAACGATGAAGATGCTTGGTGCTTTCTAAAGAAACAGCTGCCGCAGCCACAGGTTAGCAACTCATTTGTTTTATAAACAAGTACTTCGCCCCACCAATATTAATTGGCACACCCTTAGTACAACCTACCAAAGTTGTACTAATGGTGCGTCAATTATGGATAGGAGGGAGTACAATATTTGGACATCACTTTAGTCAAACTTTATTAGTACTTGTTCTGCATTTGGGTTGGATGTATGGAATCACATGTGTACGTTTGTATATCAATTTTATTACTCCCTCCTTCCCAAAATATAAGGTGCAATTGACTTTTTAAGGTCTTTGATGCACGACTTTGACCATTAATATATATCAAAGTATATGGATTGGACATGTATAAATGGCATCGTCATATTTGTCTTGCAAAACAAATTTATTTCATATGTATGTATACTAATTTTATGGACATACAATACATGAAAATCATAGTCAAAGTTGCGCAACGAAGACCAGAAAAGTCAAACCGCGCCTTATATTTTGGGAAGCGGGGACTATAATTTAATTTCTTGTTAAGTAGTTTCTCCAATGTTGTCTACGATATTGGCTCAACCGTCAATAGATACATTTGACCGCTGCTTTTGATTTGTATATGTTAATGGAAAAATGCATTCCTGTTATTCATGGCAAATCGAATGGTTCCATTTTCATATGGAAATTTGAATGGTATCCGATATGATGCGCTAGTTGTCACATGATCCGTGGTTTTTAGTTGCGGTGGAACATAAGTCCTACATTGGGAAGAAAATGAGAACTATCAAATGTGTGTATATGTGAATCCATAATTGGCCAGAACAAAATAAAATGGAAAAGTATAGAGAATTGTGCATAAACTTTAATTTTCAAATTCTAATTTAGATAGGAAAATGGTGTTTGTATAAATTTGAGTTCTTTCAAGGTTTTCAATTTTGTAAGTTGGAAGGCTATGTTTCAAGTCTTAGTTTTGAATGTATATTTGCTAGCTTCTGTAAATTTTGTAATTTGTAATTCTGATTATGTATAACCCATTTTTCATCTACAAATGTGTTGTATTTTTGCATATTTACGGACATTATTTTTGTAGAAGTACCGCACATGCTGTTTTCATCCAAGATTATTTTTTCCCTTTTTTTCATTTAAAAAGATATAGCGCATACATCAGTACTACTGTGTGATGTTCTTTTGGAACATGGCTACTTTGTTAGCTCATACATGCTATTTGAATATGAAGTTATGTCTCATAAAAAAGAAATACAAACTCATGTTTATAAGATGTGCAAGTGCAACTGTGAATATTACCATTACTAAATTGCCCTATATTGTTGGCAGGTCGGTGTTGGAAGTGATTTTGATGAGCTGAAAGATATTGGGATGAAGATTATACAAAAATGTGATGGGTTACCACTTGCTATTAAAGTTATGGGTGGACTCTTAAGCACAAGGGATCCTAAGGAACGCGACTGGGAAATTGTTTTACATAAGAATCTTGGTTGGAAAGAAGAAGACGGGGAACAAGAGGAACTAAACTACTCAGTAAGCTTGAGCTACGACGATTTATCTGTAGAGTTGAAGCAATGCTTTCTGTACTACTCACTTTTGCCAAAGGATTCGCGTTTTACAAGTCAGAGAATTGCTAGCATGTGGATTTGTGAAGGGTTTGTTCAGCATGATGGGAGGTCAAATTTAGAACAAATCGATCTAGAACAAATAGGGGCTGATTATCATCGGGAGTTGGTGGCTAGGAATCTTTTGGAACTCAATTATTCAAATAATAACATATGGCAGTACACCTTGCATGATGTTGTCCGCTCATTTGCTCAATTTATGGCTAAAGAAGAAGCGTTCGTGGTTCACAAGGATCAAGTTGACATTAGGAATCTTCTTCCAGAAAACAATTCTATTTGCCGTCTCTCGATAAAATCTACTCATTCAGAACTAGAGTGGACCATCCTAGAGAAGCAAGAAAGATTGAGGACATTATTATTGATAGGCTGTAAGATCAAACCTGGTGTCTCATTGGAAAATTTTGCTAGGCTACGGGTATTGGATATAAGCTCCAAGGAATCTGATTGGTTAGTGGACTCTGTGTGTGAGCTAAGGCACCTAAGATATTTGTCATTCTCCAATACAAATATATCTAGGCTTCCCGGTGACATCCATAAGATGAGGTTCCTTCAACACATTCATCTCCAGAGCTGTACAAAGTTGGAAAAGCTCCCTGACAACATCACAAAACTAGCGTGTTTAAGATATCTTAACTTACGTGGGTCCAATGTAGATGTTATGCCAAGAGGGTTTGGTGGTCTAACAGATTTGAGATCCCTTCATGGGTTTCCAGTGAAGATGGATCGGGACTGGTGCACTTTGGAAGAGTTGGAGGCTCTGTCACATCTTAGAAATCTTTCAGTCCAAGGTCTAGAGAATGTGTGTGGTAGTTCAGTTGCAAAAAGGGCCAAGATTAG
>NW_021244057.1:0-410 GCF_002162155.2 Triticum dicoccoides | reverse complement strand
AGCGTTGTTGGTTGAAGATGCCATCGGGCCTATCGGTGACGGCACAGAGGAACTCTCAATGAAAGCAAAAATGTCGGTGTCAAAACCGGCGGATCTCGGGTAGGGGGTCCCGAACTGTGCGTCTAGGCGGATGGTAACAGGACACGAGGGACACGATGTTTTTACCCAGGTTCGGGCCCTCTTGATGGAGGTAAAACCCTACGTCCTGCTTGATTAATATTGATGATCTGGGCAGTACAAGAGTGGATCTACCACGAGATCAAGGAGGCTAAACCCTAGAAGCTAGCCTATGGTATGATTGCTGTAATATATGTTGTGTCCTACGGACTAAAGCCCTCCGGTTTATATAGACACCGGAGAGGGCTAGGGTTACACAGAGTCGGTTACAATGGTAGGAGATCTACATATCC
>NW_021244056.1:0-1053 GCF_002162155.2 Triticum dicoccoides | reverse complement strand
ACATGCACCATCGAGGTTGTCGACAGTGCAACCGGCAGGCCGCTGGAGCCCCGCAAGAACGCCACCAAGTTTGTCAACCAATGCGGAGCCATTGTTAGAGACAACGTCTCGATCACCGTCCAGGAGTGGAATAAGCCAAAGAAGGCACGAATTGCTGGTTTCACTTTTGTCGATAAGAGAACAAAAAAAGATTGCTTCAAAAAGCTTATGGAACATTTCGTTCTACCTCCGGAATACAACAAATTCGATGAGGAGGGTAACAAGATTGAGGAAAACAAGGAGAGGAGGAGGCTAGTCAAACAGTTCGCTCTTCATAAGATGGCCGACGCATTCCGGAAATTCAAGCAAAATCTAGCCCATGACTTTGTCAAGCAGAACAAGACTCCGGATTTCAAAGGACAATATGAGAAACTGAAACATGATTGGCCAGAATTTGTGAAGCAAATGAAATCGGAGCAGTTCATTCAAATATCGAAAAAAATAAGGAAAATGCGGCTAAGAAGGAGTACAATCATATTATGGGGCCAGGAGGGTATCGCCTTTGGGAGCCTAGGTGGGAGAAGATGGAGAACGAGCTGAGGGCGCGAGGAATCCGTCCAGGTACGGAGGGATGGGACCCAAGGGCCAAAAGCTAGTGGTACGGGCATGGGGGAACGCTGAACCCGGAGACAGGGGACTGTGTTTACCGGGGCAAAATAATTAAACCCACCCAAGCCCTTATTGACGCAATGAGGGATGCTCAAGAGGGGAAGATCAAGTTCAACAGAGAGAATGACGCGCTGACAAAAGCCCTCGGGAATCCTGAACACGGAGGACGTGTACGAGGCATGGGGCACATTCCGTGGAAAATAGGGTTCCCCCAGAACGATGACCCGTACGGTTACAGAAGCCGGAAGAGAAAGATGGATCGGGAAGCAGATGTTGTGGCGCGGTTGGCATCGGAAATGGATGTGATGAAGAAAACCGTGAGTGTACTAGTAGCCGAACGAGATGCAGCTCGGGCGCAGCATGAAGATCATCCAGCGGATCTCAGAAGCCAGCAGCGGAGAAGCA
>NW_021244055.1:0-389 GCF_002162155.2 Triticum dicoccoides | reverse complement strand
CCACTAGTGAAACCTATGGCCCCCGGGTCTATTTTCCATCTTATAAGTTTCCAATCTAATTTGCAATCTTTACTTTCAATCTATATCATAAAAATACCAAAAATATTTATCTTATTATCCCTATCAGATATCACTTTTGCAAGTGGCCGTGAAGGGATTGACAACCCCTTTATCGCATTGGTTGCAAGGTTCTTATTTGTTTGTGTAGGTGCAAGGCGACTTGCGTGTAGTATCCTACTGGATTGATACCTTAGTTCTCAGAAACTGAGGGAAATACTTACACTACTTTGCTGCATCACCCTTTCCTCTTCAAGGGAAAACCAACGCAGTGCTCAAGAGGTAGCACACGCCGACTATTATCCAGGCTACTGATTGATAACCAAGTTAGG
>NW_021244054.1:0-1166 GCF_002162155.2 Triticum dicoccoides | reverse complement strand
CTGAAGTAGAGTTCAGAAAAAAATTTGTCATCATCAACTAACGTCTGAGCGACTTCTACTGTTTTTATTTTTTGAATTCTGGACTTCTACTGTTCTGTTATGTTGGGCTGCACGATGCCATACATTCCTCTATGCACTTCTAAACTTGTAAGATGTAACCTTTCTAGTACACTACAGAAAGAACAACATGGACGTCTCATGACAGCCGGGAGGAGACTTGGAGTCAAACTACCGCTAGCTTGCTCAACTCCCTATGTTCCGACCTCCATGTACAACAGGTGGTTGCGTGCAAATTCTACCTACTCTTGGAAACATATAGAGTCACAGGGCATTCCTTTCTTGTTTCTGTTCAAGAACCTTGAGAGGAAAAGACAACAAGGTGATGATTATTATCAGCAAAGACTAGCCAAGACAAACAACACTATAACTGACTGTTTTGGTTGCATTTCGTTTTTCTAGATGTAGAATATCTAAAACTAATGAACCAGGAGGAAAAATGTGAAAAATTGTGAGAGGGGGAGAGGGGGAGAGGAGGAGAGGAGGAGGGGGAGCTCACGGGGGCAGGAGGAGGGTTGGTAGCACCACATTTTCTTGTACAGTTAACCAATTTTCTTGTCGGTTCGAGAGCTGGTAGCACCACATTGATGTGTTTATGCCAGCTAGAGCAGAACTAGTCGCCCTCACAACAGAACATTTGACAGGGCAACAACAACAGAACTAGTCCTCCTCACAACTAAAATAAACAGGGCAGCAACAACCAGCCATCATGCCTAACTGCCTACCCAATTCCCATTTCAATTTGTACTTGACCAAACCATGTCCATCGTGCCTAACAAGCAGCAACCTATTCATACAAGTCGGGTGAAACATGCATGTGCTAATCAAACATGAAGGAAGGGCATACATATATGATTATTAACCAATCCGAGAGACTTTGCGGGTTTTCTGAACCAAACCATGTGCAAGTAGCGCTAGATTTTAGCCTTTCGCATCATCACCACTACGAATTCCACAACAACCCTGACTAATTAACTGCATGATCGTAGAAAAGGAGAAAAAATCCCCACCCAGTTCGTTGAACAGAGCAGAGCACAAAAATCCCCTCCAGTGAATTTTACCACGATCGACTACTTGGGGCCGCGAATTCGCAGGACTGTAGGAGCATG